>NW_006921683.1:6364948-6376068 GCF_000298275.1 Orycteropus afer afer
TTAATTGGTTTCCCTTTTCTTTGTTGAAGAGGGTCTGTGCAATCCTTCTGCCTAGTCCGCCATCTTGCCCCTAGATCCTTTCTTAACTGCTCAAGTTGAAACATTGAATGAAGCATCTGTACTTAGTGGGCCTAAATCAATAAACTCAGATTGATGCAATGTTACATTCCTTGCACCATTATTCAACACCCTCAGTAGCCATTCCCACACATATTCTCCAGTTTCTGTCTGTACACGTTAGCAAAATCAAGTAGGTCTTTTTGGGTGTAGTGTACCATCTCCTCAGTCACTGTTCTGGTTACCTAGTACCACTCTGACATGAATATACTACAAATGGGATGGCCTTAACAAACAGGAGTTTATTCTCTCATAGTTTGGAGGCTTTAAGTCCACATTCAAATGCCAGGCTGTAGAGGCTGGGTGAAAGTCCCTCAACCTTGGAGTCCACCTCTGCCTCCTGCTCCTGGCCGACTGGAACTAGAGGCATTTCTAAACTCAGACAGCTGCTGGCTGCTGAGGCTGATAAACTCAAGGTTGACAAGTAAAAAGGCACAATCTCCATGTTACCAAACCACACAGCAGGACATTAATTTAAGTCCATTGTAAGTCTCAGGATCGGCAGAGCATGGCAGGCTGCTGAACAATGACAAGGCTACGCGCAGGGTCCAATCATGCCATAAGCTAGAGACCATTCCCAAAGCTGCTGCTTATTTATGGAAAGCAGGCCAAATACCCAAAGACAGCTATTCAGCTGCTCCCAGTAGGTTCCACCATGAAGTTGATTACCAGTCTCATCATGGGTAATACTACATCCAGCTGCCCAGCACTCAGTAAGGCCTAGACAAGTTGACACAAAAACATAACCACTACAGTCACACTTTGTATTTCACCTTTTGGGGCTTGCTTGGATTTAACTTTAGTTATAGGTTTAGCAGCAACAATGGGTGGTTGGGAACGTTCCTGAGAACATTCAGCAATGTCTTCAATGGCCTCTGCCTCAGGCAATGGCCCAGAAGGTACAGCTGGGTTAATCCCATCAAACTGAGGTGGAAATGATAATGGCTTTATAGTAATCCCTTCAGATGGGAGGGATTCAACAGAATTTGGAGGCTCCATAGCCTCATCTTCCTATCTAACCATATGTCCCCATTCCAGGTTTCAGGATACCATTTTTTCCCAATCAGTCGCCTCATTTTAACTTCAGACACCATTCTAGGTTGAGAATTTAATTGAAATTGTAATTCAGCCACCCTTAATAATAAGACTCTGGGTTTGTTTTTTGTCAGTATCAGCTCTGTTACTAGAAAAAATAAGGCTTTCTTTCAGAGCACAACCTGGAAACATTGAGATTGTTTATGTGCCACTTAAGCTGTGACTCAGCAACCCTGAACTCATCTTGCTCTTTCACCACTTTGTCTAGAGTAAGTAGGACCAACCAAGAAGCTTCCATATACTTCTCATGCTGACAGAATTGCAGTAAAGTATCAAATATACAATCACCCAGAACCTCACTTCACAAAAGTACTTGATCTATTGGTGGTGCTATTTTGCATATTATTGTTGCCACTTCATGCCATGGATTAGCAGGGCCCCTTAACTAACAGAGGCAGGGTCACCAGTGCCTCTACTATTAATTAAATTAGAGAACCAAAACAGAATAGGTAAGAACCAATTTAGGAAGCCCATCCTTATGAATTTTTCTCTCTAGAATCACTCCTGGTACCAAATGTGTTTGTCTGGGTCCTCTGTTGTTGTTGTCATTGTTGTTATGTGCTGTCGAGTCAGACCTGACTCATAGTGACCCCTCCTTGGGTTTTCGAGGCAGTGTCACTACAGAAATAGATTGCCCCATCTTCCTTCTAAGGAGTGGCTGGTGGGTTTGAACTGCCAGCCTTCTGATTAGCAGTCAAGTGCCTTAGGTACTATGCTACCAGAGCTTAAGCTTATAGAGAGAGAGAGAGAGAGAGAAAAAGAGAGATTTGTCTTAGGGAAATGGCTCACATGCTTACAGAAGCTGACAAGTCCCAAGTTCTTGGATCAAACATTAAACTGGAAACTTTTCCCGACTCACACAGCTGCTGGGGCTGACAAGCTCAAGATTAGCAGGCAGTATACCAGTTGTTGACTCCAACGAATGACGAATCTAAGCTCTCCAGGCCAAATGGTGGATTGTCCGCTCACGGACAGTTGTAGGCAGCACAACAGGATGCCGATCCACAGAAGAGTGTCTCTTTTCCCAGGATATCCATAAATATATTAGAAACAGGCCACAACCCTATGGAAACTCCCTTTCAACAGATTGGCTGCTCAGAACATATACATCCAATCCCATCATGGGAATAACCAACATCACAATTGCTTAAACCACACAGAATTGGGGTCCAACCAAGTTGACACATAGCTGCAACTATCACAGGCCTCCTTTTCTATTTCCTGTTCTCGGGGAAATGTTTTCAGTCTCTCTTCATTGAGAATAATTTTGGCTGTTGTTTTTGCATATATTGCCCTTAATTATCTTGAAGAATTCCCCTTCTATTCCAATTTTGCTGAGAGTTTTGTATCAAGAAGTGGTGTTGGATTTTTCTGCATCAATTGATATGATCATGTGGTTCTTTTCCCTTTTTTTTATTATGTGGTAGATCGATTTGTTGAACCATGCTTTTATAGCTGTTATGAAACCCACTTGGTCATGATGTATCATTTTTTTGACAAGTTTTGGATTCTATTGGCTAGGATTTTGCTAAGAATTTTTGTGTCATGTTCATGAGGAATATAGATCTCTTATTTTCCTTTTTAGTAGTCTTTTGCCTGGCTTTGGTATCAGAGTTATACTTGCTTCATAGAATAAGTTCAGAAGTATTCAATCATTTTCTATGTTCTTAAGTTGAGTAGAATTGGTGCCAGCTCTTCTCTGAATGTTAAGTACAGTTCTCCAGGGAAGGCATCAGAGCCAGGACTTATTTGTTGTTGGAAGTTTTTTTATGACCTGTTCAATTTCTTCTTATCTGATCTGTCTGATTACCTCAATCTGTGTTAGTTTAGGTTGAAGGGATGTTTCTAGAAATTTGACCATTTCTTCTAGGTTTCCAAATTTGTTGAAGTACTTTTGTTTATAATATTCTATTTTATCCTTTTTCATATCAGTTTGTTCTGTTGTAATGTCACCCATTTCATTTCTTATTCATGTTATTATTATTCTTTTCCTATATTAAATTTGCCAGTGTTTGTCATTTTTATTAATACTTCCAAATTATCCTCTTCTGGTCTTGTTGATTCTATTGTTTGTCTATTTTGTTTCATTTATTTCTGCCCTAATCTTTATTCTTTTTTTTTCCTTTCTTTTGATGACTATAGACTTTTTTGGTTGTTGTTGTTGCTCTTTTTCTATTTGTTGTAGTTGTTTGGCTTAGGTTTTGATTTTGCTTCTTTCTTCTATTTTGATGTGTGTGCTTATTGCTATAAATCGATCTCTGGACACTGCTTTTGTTATTTTCCAAAAGTTTTGTTATGTTGTGTTTTCATTTTCATCTGATTCTAGGAAATTTTTATTTCTTTTTTTTTTTTATTTATTCTATAATGTAGTTTTTCAGCAGGGTATTAATTTAATTTTCATGTATTTCATTTTTTCCTTGTTCTTCCTGTTATTGATTTCTAATTTTACAACACTGTGCCCCAAAAGGATGCCTTGTACTATTTGACGTTTTAAAATTTATTTAGGCTTGTTTTGTAGCCTACCATATGATCTATACTAGAAAATGATCCATGTGTCCTGGGAAAGAATGTGTAATGTGCCATTGTTGGGTGGAGTGTTCTCTATGTATCTATAAGATCAGTTGATTGATTGTGTTGTTAAATCTTCTATATCTTTGTTGAGTTTCTTTCTAGTCCTTCTGCCTTCTTTGAAAGTGCTTTCCTTATCTATTCTGTAAATCTCTATTTATCAATAAATATGAATTTATTGCTTTCATTTTCTTGTTGTTTTTCATTTGTTTTTGTGTGCTGCTGATTTTTTTGTTCCATATATTTTTCTGTGGTAACTTCATTTTTTTCTTTTTTAATTTTCATTTCTTTTCTTGCTATAGATTTTGTGTTTACTGAGTCTTTATGAATGCCTTCCTTTTTATTTTGGTGAAAAGTTTTATTAATTTTCTTTATGGTTTACTTTGTAATTTATTTTTATATTCACCAGTTTAGAGCAGTTTGTTCTATCTTGATATTGTCTTGAATCCCTCTCCATTTGGAAGTTCTGTAGCTATGTTATTTATTCCTTTTGCTTTGTAGTAATCATCGTTGGTAGATTGATGTTTCTGGTTCTCTATTTTCAGTCTTGTAGGTTTATTTTATTTTTGAAAATTCTTTATTTGTGTTGGCTTCTAGATGATGTTCTCACGTGTCTTAATCTCTGGTTGTTGTCTGACATTGTTAATTCTCTGTCCAGAAGACTCCCTTTAGCACTTCTTGGAAAGTTTGTCTGGTTTTTACAAATGCCCCTAATTTCTTTTTACCTGGAAATGTCCTAATTTTACCATTGTATTTGAGGGATAATTGCTGGATATATAATTTTTGGTTGGCAATTTTTTTCTTTCATGGTTTTATGTAGGCTACAGACTTTTGATACTGTATTTCACTTGATTTTCTCAAGTCTGTTTGGTCATGTAACAAGTGGATCTCACTATAATGTGTTTAGTCAGACTGGTTCATGTGTAAAATCATTGTTTCCTGAATCAGAGGGTATGTCTCCAATTCACTTTGCATTATTATAGATAAAGAGGAATGAGGAATTGGACTAAAAACAAATGACAGCAAAATGAAAAGTAATTGCTACATAATATTCAAAGTTTATATTTTTAAATACTTTCATCTTTTAAAAATAATTCTAATTTACTGTAATTGCACTGATATTTATGGAATAGGTCTCTGCCTATCCATTTGTTTCACATAGGGATTAATCAATATTGATAACATGGAATGCTTTTATATACTGGACTAAATGCTTTTGGTTAGTAGCCAAAAAGTTAGTGGTTTGAACCCACCCAGAGGCACCTTGGAAGATAGGCCTGGCCATTTGCTTGTGAAAGGTCACAGCCTTGAAAACCATATGGAGAAATTTACACTACATACATGGGGTCTGCATGAATAAAAACCAACTCAAGGCAACTACCAACAACAGCTATTGTTATAATATCTAATGAGTAAGAAGAGTCCCTGGTGTGCAGATATCTAAGTGCTCAATTTCTATCCAAAAGGTGGGAGATTTGAGTCCACTCAGAGGCATCTCAGAAAGCCTGGTGATTTCCATCTGAAAAATATATCACTGAAACCTTAGGGAGTATATTTCTACTCTGACACTGAAGGGGTTGCAATGAGTCAGAATCAACTTGACAACAACCAATTGCTAAGAGGATATAATGAGGAAGAAAAGTAGAACAGTTACTAAAGTAATGATAAGCAATTGGAGTGCTCAGAGGGAATGAACTAGGTGCTATGAGAGCAAAAAATGTTGAAGAGACTGATTTTTTTTCTGTATGAAGTTCTACATTATAGAGCCATCCAGTTATAATTAAAACTTTGATACCCACAGTGGGCAGAGTAGGTTAACTGCTCTCCTTATCCAATACTCTCTCTTCTCATCTCATTTCCTGAGTTTGTTATATGATATATCTACCCTTTTACCACACAGAGGTAAATTTTGGGAATTATTTATATTAAATTTAGGTTTATTGGGTATCTTAGGCTGTGTTCTAAACCAGTGAGGCATATATATGAAGAGAGAAGTGACAGAAAAAGATTTATCTCAACAAAATGGCTCACACAGTAGTAGAGTAGAGGCAAGTCCCAAGTCCATAGATCACATATCAAGCTTGGAGGCTTCCTGACTCACGAAGCTGTAGGGGCTGACAAACCCAAAATGGCAGGCAATATAGCAAGCTGCTGCCTTCAGAGGCTGATAAGTCCAAAATCAGGAGGTAAGATGGCAGGCTGTTGGCTCACAGGCTGCAAAGGCAGTAATCCCAAGATCGGCAGGCAATATGGCAGGCCACTGGTTCAAATACAGGAACTAGAGTTCAGATGATGATGAGCCAATGCAGGGTCCAGATTGAGCAAAAAACCAGAGATATTTTCCAGAATCCCCATTTATATTGGAAGTAGGCCACACCACTGAGGAAGCTACCTTTCAACTGATTGGCTGCTGATAGCAGATCTCATCATGCAGAGATCATTAGATCTCATGATAGGGGACAACTCCATCATAACTTCTAAACCACTGAGAGTCATACCCCGTTCAAGTTGATACACAACCTTAACTGTCACATAAGGGAATTCTGAGATATTTATTTTCATTTGAGCTTTTAAGCATTCAATAAATGACTTATAATGATGAAAGTTTTATGATTATACATAGTCTATTTAATAGCATCTAAAATAGACCATACCATATAATTTTCGTTCAAGAATAAAATTTACCATTTTTCTCTCACATGAGAATGAACATTATTTGTAAAAAAGCTTTGAACATTTCAAGACAATATGCCATTGATTTTTAGTACAAAAATAAGTATTGGTTACAGTTTTAAAGTAATATTTATCCCCAAATCACATCTACTTGCTAAACCAAGGAGTGAAATACTGAGAGTTTAACTGTTTATATTTTTTACCTTTTCCTGTCTAATTAATGAATGTATATTACATCTCCACTCCTATATACAACCCATTTTAGCATAGCTATAGGGAAGACATCATAACTAAGAATATCTGAACATGAAAGTTTTGTTTTTTAATGTCCTTGCCTATGGGTATGTGAAGTAGAAGTTCAATATAAGCAGTCCATTTTAATCCTTTGCTTTTCTTACTTTAATACTCAATAAACATTTGGAAAATGAATACTGGATGTTACTGAATTCTTTTTTACTGTTGTGGTAGTTCAGTTTGTGTGTCAACTTGGCTGGGCCTGGTTGAATGATTGGGCAGCTGCATGTAGTATTCCCCATGTTGAGACTGGCAATCAACTCCATGGTGGAATCTACTGTAAGTAGCTGAATAAGCTGCCTTAGGGAATGTGGTCTGCTTCCTGTATATAAGGAGAAGCCTTGGGGAATGGTCTCTAGTTTATGGCACCTTGAACCCTGCATATAGCTGTGTCATTGTTTAGCAGCCTGTCATGTTCTGCCAACCTTGGGACTTACAATGGACTTGGATTAATGGCCTGCCATGTGATTTGGTAATATCGGGACTGTGCCTTTTTACTTGTCAACCTTGGGCTTGGCAGCCTCAGCAGGCAGCAGCTGTCTGAATGAAGAAAAGCCTCTAGCTTCAGTGGGCCAGGAGCTGGAGGCAGAGCTTAAAGCCTCCAAACTGTGAGAGAATAAACTCCTATTTGTTAAGGCCATCCCATTTGTAGTAGTATATTCTTGTCAGAGCAGCACTAGGTAACTAGAACAACCATCTTATGAAACATCTTTTGTCTTAAGACAAAAGGAAACAGGTACCTTAAAAAAAAAAAAGCAGCAGTAAATTAAGCACTCAATCCTAGTGATATGAAGATGTTTAAATGTAACTCACTTTTCTTGAGCGACTATAAGTCAGAAGTAGTCAGTCAACTTCAAATATCTTATGTGTGGTTAAGAAATCCAAGTTAATATATAGAATTAAGTAATTCCCAGCATGTCCAACAAAGTAGTATTAGATCTTGGCAGTCTGTTGTATAAATAGTAATTATTGAGTTGGTTTATAATATTTAATCTCTTGGACAACTGTCTTTACCCTTACCATGCATGCCTAAAATGGTCCAATCTCATTGGACGTTATATTCAAGAATGATAAATTTCAAGAGAAACATTTCCCTTACATATCACCAGTATAACTTTAGGCTCTGACTACATCCGCAAAACAACCAAATAGGAATATTAAAATGTGAAAATTATGTATATTTTTAATATAAAAAGTCAAATGTCCAGATTTAGTTTGAGTCCCCACTTGAGTGTGGGAGCACAGGGAATGTGTCTTGGCCTAATAACATTATTTCAAAGGATTATAGCCCTTGAAACTTTAGTAAATATCTAAAAATATTAATTAGGAAAGAACCTATTATATCCAGTTTTGTTTTGTTTTTTTAAGTTATTAAGTATTAGGCAGGAAATATATTTTGTTCATGTTCCTGTTCCCCTGGAACATCTAGCTCCTTCCATGCTTGCATGTAACTAGAACCAAAACCAAACCAGTCATCATCAAGGTGATCTGACTCATGGTGACTCCGTGTGTGTCACAGATGAACTGTTCTTTGTAGGATTTTCAAGGCTGTGACCTTTCACAAGCAGTTTCCCAAGCCTTTCTTTTGAGACGCTCTGAGTGGGTTTGGACTGCCATTCTTTCAGTTAGTAGCCCTTTGCCATTTGTGCCACCCATGGATTCCTTTGCACATAACAGCTCTACATATATGCAAGTTGAATGAATCTGTGAATGGTCAGGCACAGAGTGTCTCCCCTTCCTACCTCCCCCACAACAAGTAAGGTCATATGTAATGATTATAATGCTATTGTAGGAAAAGTAGCATATTTATATTAAAATTATTGAATATGCAATAAAAATAGCAAATATGTAAATGATCCCAAATTTATCCAACATTTTAGGAGTTGTTTCCATGGTTCACAATTTTCACGGTAACTGAAATTTTTAAACATCTGAACATTTATGTTTTTTTTTTTTTAATTGGCTTACTTGTCTATTAAAAGCAGTACTGAATATAACTGGCTTAAAGAAGTGATTTTTTTTTTAATAGTTCTTTGATTTTTTTTTCTCTTAGTTAGCAAAACTCTTTGTCGGCAGAGCCTATTTTGTTTTTTGGTGAATTGTGTCTATTGATGAATTTCAGAAGTGAAGAGCTTTGTTTTATAGATGTGCATGTAGTGTCGCTTGGACTTCATTAAAATAAAAGTGGGAGAGCAATGTGATTCCTAATTCTGTGCATCTGGCTTTGTAAGACCTGCCAGGAAAAACGAAGCCGGAGGCATCTTTTCTAAGAAGTCCAGGGAATCCACAGTACAGATGGTCTTACAATCAGGTACTTGACCCTTACATTTGTGAGTTTTTCCACGGAGTTTGGAGTCAAGCCTCCAGATTTATTAAATGTCTCCATACCTAAATCATCAAGGCAGAGATGAAGGACCAATCAGAACTTGGGCATTTTCCTACTGAACTCTGTGTTTAGTTTTAGAGGCTTATCTAGAATGTCTGCAGGCTTCAGTGGAGAGGAAACTCATGTTCTAAACTATATGCATATGCACTTGGGACTGAAATTTAAACCCAATAAAAGTATGTTATTTTGAAGCAAGCTCTTTAATATATTATCTGTTTAATTTTACCTAGTATTTCAGTTTTAGAGTAATTTATTGAAGTGGAAGTGAAGATGAATACAAATGATATTCATACTTTCAGAAAGGAACTAACAAAAAAGAAAAAAAATAGGCTTTTTGGTATGCCAAATAAATCTTAATAGGCAGCCACAGAACAAAAGAGACTAAAGAATTCAACTTCAGAGTTATACAGCCTTTGTATCAACCAAGATGAAGTGGCACTGACCAGGTCTTTTTAGATGCACTAAATTAGTTCTTAAGTCTGTGTACAAAAATACTAAGCAAAAATAATCATAATATTACTGTAAATTTGATTTGAAATAAATTGTAAAGTTATGAGATTTTTAAAACTGACAAATAAGTGTGGCTGTGCCATGGTCTGCCCATTATTTCATAGCCAGTAAGTATTAGAGCAAATGAGTGCAGGGTCCCTGCTCTTTCTGCTATAATTAAAAAGTTGAATGTTAGCTATCTCAGGATTAAAAATACGATTATTATTATTATTATTATTTTAAGAATCTGGGTAGGCTTAGTTGAATAATTTATAATCAACTTCTTCCTATAATATCTATTGGTATATTTGCACTTAATATTTAAATTTAAATAATTTGGTAATTCTTTTGTCCATAATTGGCCTCACCAGTTAGTTTCCCTTCTTGATTCAGAACAAGGTTTATAAAATACTGTGAGTCATGTCACTCCATTTAAAAGCCTTCACTGAAATGTTCATTTTTCCTGGAAAAAAATTCAGTTTCTGTGTTTTAGAAAGATCGTCAATAGCCTCTTTGATCTGCCCCTAACTTAACTTTACAGTCTCACAGTCAACTGTTCCCCTCCATTTACTCCATCCCCTGCCATCCTTTTCTTCTCTCCTGTCTGAATTCCCAGTGCTTTTTGTCACCTACACACCTTTTCTTATACCATCCCCTTTACCTCTATTTTCATCTTCACCTTGCCTTCATTTTTGAAATATATCTGTTTTCTCTGGGCATAGAACTCTGGGTTGACAGTTTTTGTTTTGCTTTGCTTTTCCTTTCTTTGAAAAGTTTAAAGATGTTGTTCTACTAAATTGTGGTTTACA
The DNA here is from genome assembly GCF_000298275.1 of Orycteropus afer afer. Lineage (NCBI taxonomy): Eukaryota > Metazoa > Chordata > Mammalia > Tubulidentata > Orycteropodidae > Orycteropus > Orycteropus afer. Next base: position 6,375,380 of record NW_006921683.1, read on the forward strand.
TTGTCTTCAACAAGAAAACGTCCGGTATTCTTGCCTTTGTTCCTCTGTTGCTAATTTGTGTTTATTTTCTGATTGCCATATTTTCTCTTTATCATTAGTTTTAAACAGGTTGATTAGGATGTTCCTTGGTATAGTTTTCCTAGTGTTTCTTCTCCTTGGCATATGTTGAGAATCTGTGGGTGTTTAGTTTTTATCAAATTTGGAAAATGTTTATCCATAATTTTTTTCAAATGTTTTCTTTATTTCACTTCCCCTCCCATAACTACACCCATCTCCACTCCTTCTGGGACTCCACTTACCCATATAGTTGGCCACTTTTGTTGTCCCACTTCTCACTAGAAGCTCTCTTCTTCTTTTTTATTTTTTCCCCTCCAGTCCTTTTGGAAAGTTCATAGTGCTATGCCTCCACTAAAAATTTCTCCTGCAGTTTCTAATCTGCAATAAATCCCAGACAGTCTATTTTTTTATTGCAGACATGCATATTACATTTCTAGAAGTTTGAATTGGTTCTTTTCATGTCTTGTATGATTCTCCTTATCATGTACATACTTGTCTTTACTTTATGTAAATATATAGAGTGCATAGAGTGATATTCCTTTTAGTGTCCTTGTCTACTAATTAGGAGCTCTGGTAGCGTAGTGCCTAAGGCACTTGACTGCTAACCAGAAGGCCGGCAGCTCAAACCCACC
>NW_006921683.1:6377328-6399374 GCF_000298275.1 Orycteropus afer afer
AGTGCCTAAGGCATTTGACTGCTAATCAGAAGGCTGGTGGTTCAAATCCACCAGCCACTCTTCAGAAGGAAGATTGGACAATCTACTTCCTTAGTGATACTGACTCAGAAACCCAAGGAGGGGTCACTATGAGTCAAATTGACTCCATGACAGTGAGTTTCGTTTTGTTTTTTGAATTGTATGTAACAGAGATGTGCTACATAGAATGTCCCTAAAAGATGTCAGTTGAATAAATGAATAAAATATCTCAAAACTCATTTGTTGTTGTTATGTGCCTTCGAGTCGGCCCCGACTCATAGCGACCCCTCCTTGGGTTTCCGAGGCAGTATCACTATGGAAGTAGGATTGCCCAACCTTCCTCCTGAGGAGTGGCTAGTGGGTTTGAACCCCCAGCCTTCTGGTTAGCAGTCAAGTGCCTTAGCCACTACGCTACCAGAGCTCCCCAAAACTCATTTATTATATGATAAAATTAATTGATATGAGAGATTTTGGGCCTTTTTTAAGACCTCAGAGAAATGAAATACATTTACCTCTATTTTTATTGACTCTGCTTTCCCCTTTTATTCTTTCTGCACAGTTTTACCAGTGACAGGAAAGATGGAATAATAAATAAGCATGTTCATTAAATTTGTAGATGATACCAAATTTCAAAGGGTATGATAATCTCAAAACATAAGATTAGACCTAATTATATCCTTGGCAAGCAGGATGTATGATCATAAATATGTAAAATTAAATGAAACTATAAAGTTTAAAATTGTAAAAGGAAACTAAGCCATGTCATAATAGAAATTATTGGTTTTAAGTAAGATTGTAGGAGCAGTAATTAATCAGAAGTTCAAAGTGAGTCAAAAATGAGGTTTCTTGTTGTTATAAGATTCTACATGAGAACAGTAAAGGTAACTATCCATTTATAGTCATAATTGTAAAACTCTTATAAAATATGATGGTTTTGAAGTCCATTTTCACTTAGCATTAGGTAATATAGGGTTCTAAGAAGAAAGCTACTAAAATGCTATAAATAGAGGCCATGAGGAAATCATATTCATTTTTTGTTTTTGTTTTTCATTTTTCTACATGAGCAAAGTACATATACAGAAAATTAGCATGTTGTAATAATGAAAACATGCAAACCAAAAAGAAAAGCCACTGGCTTAAATTGAAACAAAAGCAATAGCCTAAGAATTGAAAGTCAGTAAATGAAAAACAGGACAAATGGTTATTAACATTCACTAGGTCTCCAAAGGGCACTGTACTCACTGCTGTTGAGACGTTCAAAAGAATGCCTAACATCCAAAGCTCTTTTGACTTTTTAGTTCAACAAAAATATATAATATCATTTAAACTTCACAGGTATTCTGTGCAATATTACTTCCATTGTATAGATGATAAAATTGAGTCACAGAAAAGTTAATTCGTTTGTTCAAGGTGGGCAATTAATTAGTTGCAAAGCCTAGACAAATGTAGAGGCCTCTACAATAATACATAGAAAAAGTAATGATCCCAGGGGAATGAATATGTGGAGAATACTTTGAAACCACCAATGTGCTATAATATATGTTGTTGTTGTTGTTGTTATGTGCCGTCGAGTCAGCCCCGACTCATAGCGACCCCTCCTTGGGTTTCCGAGGCAGTATCACTACGGAAGTAGGATTGCCCAACCTTCCCGCTATAATATATAAGGTCATAAATATCATATAATATGTAAGGTCATGAATATCATATAATATGTAAAGTCATAAATATCATATAATATGTAAGGTCATAAATATCTCTGCTCTTGAAGCCTCCTTGTCCTGAAAAAGTGCTGTTGTAAACTCCCAGGAATTCATTCAACTTATTTTCCATATTCTGTCACTAGGAATATAAAAGATAATCTGAGCGCTTTCCCTCAGGGAGCTTGTATCTCATTAAATCTTTTGAGGGCATGGGATAATGTGGCATTAATATAAGCTGATGATGCTGTAAACTCCTTTCTCATTGCACAAGAGTTAGTAATTTGTGTTACTGTGTTACCTTCATTCATTTATTTACTTTTATACTATTTTATATTTCTCTTGAAATATCATGATACTAATATGGTTCCTTGAAGTAGATATTGAAAATATGGGCAAAAAAAGGTACAAATGGTGCTGAGTTGGAAGAAGTGTCCTTAGCATGAAAGAAGGTCTCCTCTTCCATTCAAATAAAAGAGCAGAGGAAAGAAGCAACACAGAAGCTGTATGACAGATGGGCATTGAGTGAGTCCCCATCTATGGTTTTTTCAGTAATTATTGTGGCCAGGCAGCTGTTCAGAAAATATGTATTGGGCTTGGGACGTGTGTGTGGACAAAGCGATGAGCGGAATAATGGTTTAAGGAAATCCAGTGGAGTATGAAATAACTGCTGGGGAAAACCTCTAAACTGTTTTTTCTTCTTTCTTTCCTTATTTGCCTACAGATACTGCAGTATTTAATAACCAAAAATAACTTAAACATCTAAATATCTAGCTATAGGGTGACGGTTTGATAAATTGGACTACATTGACTCTGTGGAATGTTGTTCTTAGGTGCACCAAGTCAGCCTCAACTCATAGTGAGTGCATATAGAACACATCAAAACACTGCCCAATCCTGCACCATACTCAAAATCTTTGCTATATTTGAGCCCATTGTTGCAGCCACTGTGTCAATCCATCTCATTGAGAGTCTTCCTTTTCTCTCCTGAGCCTCTTACTTTACCATATATGATGTTCTGCTCCAGAAACTGGTCCCTCCTGATAACATGTCCAAAGTATGTGAGATAAGATCTCACTCTCCTTATTTCCAAGGAGCATTCTGGCTATACTGGATCCAAAACAAATTTGCTATTCTTCTGGCAGTTCATTCAATATTCTTTACCAACACCATAATTTGAATCCATCAGTTATGTTCTTCCTTATTCTTTGTCTAGCTTTCACATGCATATGAAGCAATTAAAATACCATGGCAAACCTTAGACCTCAAAGGGACATCATAGATCTTTTGCAGCAGATTTGCCCAATGCAATATATTTGATTTTTTGACTGCTGCTTCCATGAGAGTTGGTATGGATTCAAGTAAATAAAATATTTGATAACTTCAATCTTTTCTCCATTTATCATAAGGTTGCTTATTGGTCCATTTGGAAGAATTTTTGTTTTCTTTATTTTAAGGTGTAGTCTTTGATCTTCATCAGTAAGTGCTTCAAGCCCTCTTTCCTTTCAATGAGCAAAGTTGTGTCATCAGCATATCACAGCAGGTTGTTAAGGAATTTTCCCCAATCCTAATGCCATGTTCTTCTTCATATAGTCTAGCTCCTCGAATTATTTGCTCAGCATACAGATTGAATAAGTATGGTGAAAGGATACAAACTTGGCACATACCTTTCCTGATTTAAAACCATGCAGTATGCCTTTGTTCTGTTCAAATGACAGCTGCTTGGTCTGTGTGTAGGTTCTCCATGAATGCAGTGAAGTGTTCAAGACATCAAATCTCTTCTTGAGATGGCCTCTGCATTCAGGTGTGATATACTCAAGGTCATACTTTGGCTCTTGCAGATTTGTCTTAATTGTCTGTGTGTAGGTTCTCCATGAGTGCAGTGAAGTGTTCTGGAATTTCCATTCTTCACAGTGTTATCCATAATTTGTAATGATCCACATAGTCAAATGCATTTGCATAGTCAATAAGACACAGGTAAACACATTTCTGGTATTCTTTGCTTTCCAACAAGATCCATCTGACATTACCAATGGATATCCTTCATTCCACATCCTCTTTTGAATCTGACTTGAATTTCTAGCAGTTCCTTGTTGATGTACTGCTTCACCCATTTTGAATTATTTTCAACAAAATTTTACTTGTGTATGGTATTAAGAGGAGCCCTGATAACATAATGCCTAAGGCACTTGACTGCTGACCAGAAGGCTGGCTGTTCAAACCCACACACCACTCCTCAGAAAGAAGGTTGGGCAATCTACTTCCATATTGACACTGCCTCAGAAACCCAAGGAGGGGTCGCTATGAGTCAGGTCTGACTAGATGGTACATAACAACAACAATATGCTATTAATGATATTATTTTATATTTTCCACATTTTACCCATAAAATCCTTCAATATTGCTACTCAAAGCTTGAATTTTTTCTTCAGTTCTTTCAGCTTGACAAATACCAAATGTGTTCTTCCAGTTTGATTTTCTAACTCCAGGTCTTTGCTCATTTCATTATTATAATTTATTTTGTTTTCTTGTACCACTCTTTGAAATCGTCTGTCCAGCTCTTTTATTTCATCACTTTCATCATCTGCTTTAGCTACTCTACATTCAAGAGCAAGTTTCAAAGTCTCTTCTGACATCCACTTTGGTCTTTTCTGTCTTTCCTGTACTTTTCATGATCTTTTGCTTTCTTCACAAGGTCATCACACAATTCATCTTGTCATTAGTGTTCAAGACATCGAATCTCTTCTTGAGATGGCCTCTGCATTCGGGTGTGATATACTCAAGGTCATACTTTGGCTCTTGCAGATTTGTCTTAATTTTCTTCAGCTTCAACTTGAACTTACATATGAGCAATTGATGGACTGTTCTACGGTCTGCCCCTGGCTTTGTTCTGCCTGAGGATATTGAACTTCTCCATCATCTCTTCTCCGATGTATTCTTTTTGATTCCTAGATATTCTATCCTGTGAGGTCCACATGTATAATTGCCATTTATGTTATTGAATAAAAGTATTTGCAATGAATAAGTCATTGATCTTGCACAATTTTGTCATGTGTTGTCCAGCATCATTTCTATCACCAAGACCATATTTTCCAACTACTGAGCTTCATTGTTTCCAATTTTCACATTCCAATCACCAGTGATTATCAGTGCATCTTGATTGTATATTTGATCAATTTCAGACAATAGAAGTTGGTGAAAATCTTCAATTTCTTTATCTTTGGCATTTGTGATTGGTGCATAAATTTAAATAATAGTCCAGTAACTGTAGGCATATCTATAATATAAATATATATATGTAAATAAACATATAAATATTATCCTATCACTGACTGCATTGTACTTCATGATAAATCTTAAAATGTTTTTTGATGATAAATGCAAACCATTCCTCTTCAATATGTCATTCCTGGTATAGTAGGCCAATTTAAGATGGTCAATACCAGTCCATTTCAGCCCACTAGTGCTTAGGTTAAAGAGTTCTGGTGCAGTAGTAGGTAAGGCATTTGGCTCCTAACCAGAAGATCAGCGGTTCAAAGTCACCAGCTTCCCTGCAGGAGGAAGATGAGGGAATCTGCTTCCATAAAGATGTACAGTGTTTCCAAGGTACATTGGAAACCCAATGAAGGTCACTATGAGTTAGAATTGACTCTATGGCAGTGGGTTTTTTTTTGGTTTGTTTTGTTTTTGGAATGGCTAAGATACCAGTTTTTATGTATTCCATTTCATTTTTGACTGCTTCCAATTTTCCTAGATTCATATTTCATACATTTATCATTCTGATTATTAATGGATATTTACATCTATTTCTTCTCCTTTTGATTCATGCCACATTAGCAAATGAAGGTCTCAAATCATTACTCCCTTCACATCATTCAGGTCACCTGTACTATGAGGAGAAACTCTTCCTCAGTTGTATTTTGAATGCCTTCCAACATGAGGGGCTCATCTTCTGGCACTATGTCAGTGTGCCACTGTTATTCATAAGGCTTTCACTGGCCAGTCTCTTCAGAAGTAGATTGCCAAGTCCCTCTTCCTAGTCTTTCTTAGTCTAGAAGCTCCACTGAAACCTGTCCACCATTGGTGACCCTGCTGGTATTTGAAATATTGGTGGTGTAGTTTCCAGTATCACACAAACAGACAAGCTGCTACAGTGAGACAAACTGACAGATGAGGGATAGACTGAATGGAATAATTTTGCCAAAATGGTTAATAGGCTCTTCCTAGTGACTGCTGATCAGATTTATCTCTTAGCTTAACAATTTCTAAAATAGTAAAGACCTCTGCCAGATAGTTGATATTTGGATGAATGAACCAGAAATTTACTTTTTTACTTTTTTTTTTTTTTTACCATTATTGTGATTTCAGTGAACTTTACACAGCAGATTGGTTTGCCATTCAACAATTCATTCATATTTTGTATTGTAACACTGATTGCACAATGTAACAGCACTCTTCCCACTTCTTCCCTGTGTTTATTGTTTCCATTCATCCTTTTTTCCTATCAGAAATTGCCTTTCGTTTGATAACAAGTGTGGTCATGTGAAGAAATTCAGTCATGCAGTTGACTGGCAATACCTTGGATGAAATTACAGGGTCTAGGAGGTCTGCTCTATCTTTTCCATATTCTACAACTCCGAATACTCCAGAAGAAAAAAAAATATATTAGCTCTGTCTGAAATCAGAGACTTACAACATTCTGGAAATGAAAGATACCTCTAAATGCTAGTTACCATTGAATTGATTCTGACTCATGGTGGCCTTATGTGTGTCAGAGTAGAACTGTGCTCCATAGAATTTTTTTTTTTCCCTAGGGTCCTACTTCAATTGCATCACCCTCTTCCTTCTTTATTCTCATTTTCATGTAAATCTTTCACACTGATAATGAACTAAATCTCACCTGTCTCAGGGAACTTATGAGAGTGTTGTTGTTGTTGTTGTTGTTGTTGTTATGTGCCATCTAGTCAGACCTGACTCATAACGACCCCTCCTTGGGTTTCCAAGGCAGTATCACTATGGAAGTAGATTGTCCCATCTTCCGAGGAGTGGGTGGTGGGTTGGAACCACCAGCCTTCTGGTTACCAGTCAAGTGCCTTAGGCACAATGCTACCAGAGTAGTAAATAAAAAGTGGGATATCCTGCAAACCCACATCTGCTTCCCCAAACCAAATCCACTGCTATCACATCAACTCTGATTCATAATGGTGACCCTGTAGGACAGAGTAGAATTGCCTCATGTGGTTTCCAAGGCTGTAAATCTTTAAGCAAGTAGATAACCTCATCTTTTTCCCCCAGAGCAGCTGGTGAGTTCAAACAGCTGAATTTTCTGTTAGCAAGGAAATGTGTTAACCATTGTTCCACCAGAGCTCTTTTCATATCTACTTCAGAACTGCCAAAACACTTGTCTGTTTTTAATGCTGAGCCCTTTCCTTAATATCTTCCATCATTTTGATATGCCTTCTTCCTTCTCCATCATCCTACCTATCTAAATCCTACTATCTAAATAGAAAGACATTGATAGCAGACATTCTTATTTTGCAAGGTTGTTCAATATGATCATTATTTATCGGCTCTTGTTTAATGCCTTTTATTTTCAAGCAGATACATTATTGTGGTTATGTTTTATTTTTTGATATAGTAAGGCTTTAGCTAATGTTGTTGCAAATCAATGGATTTGTTTATTGATCACAATTTTCTCTATTCATATTGTCACATCACTCTCTCACTCACTGCCATTGAGTTGATCCAACACACAGCGCCCCCTCCTTGGGCTTCTGAGGTGACATCTCTACAGAAGTAGATTGCCCAGTGTTCCCCCTGAGGAGTGGAGAGTGAGCTCCATAGAATTTTAAATGGCTGATTTTTCAGAAGTAGTTTGCCAGGCCTTTCTTCCAAAGGGTAAGAGATCATCTATCTTATTTATTCATTTTTGAGATAAGAAACTGTTGCCAGTCATGGAGCACCTTAACCTGAGTGTTGCAGAAAGTACAAGTGGTGTTTTAGTTCTGCCACCCATTCTTCTGACGTATAAAGTTTGGTCTTGCTCTGCAACCATCAGAAAAATATCTGCAGATTTCTTTCTATGAGTGAATCATCTCTCTCCTTCCCTTTTGCTCTCCCTTGCCTCCCAAGCCACACTGGGGTCCTCTTGCCACTGATCCTTGTGCTGCACCTGCTGTTTAAGGTCTCATCACTATGTCAATAAATCCTGCTCAGAGTCAAGCCTGGTTAATGCTTTGTTATTTTCTACTTATGACGTTTGTAATGCTAAATTGTTTATAGCAATGGACAATAGGAACCTATGCAGACTTTATTTTGACAGCCTGTGACATTTGACAGAAATTAACTGAACACATGTTTTTAGGACAAAAGACCAGTAGTTAAATGTCTTGATGTTGTGTATGTCATATTGGTAATAAAAATTTAATCCTTCCTCCTTCTTTACACACACACACACACACACACATACACAAAGACTTTGTAGAGGAAAAACCCAATTCTATAATGTTTTCTCTTTTATTTGATATAAGAATGTATGACACATGTTAAAAAGGCCCTCAAGAGGTCAGTATATTCAGCAGGCAATTAAAATAAACAAATCAAACTCATGATGAAAGAAGTTTAATAAATTGAATGAGCATTTTCTTAACAAAATGAATGCTGGTAATAGGAGAGAGAAGTCAGAAGAAATGGATGTATAAATAACTGAAACCCTGAGGGTTTATCATCAAATGCAAGATTAACCATAAATTGACATTATGCAGTATGGGGAAAATAAAATAGAGAGAAAACAAGAGCGGAAGTAGTAGATATGTCATAATGTGGTATCTGACAAAGGTTTGGTGAAGTACAAGATGAATAACAAGCATTACTTAAGCATAATAAACAAAAATAAACTACCAATACCATGGATGAAGAATTTTAAAATATGACCTTGTTCAATTTTAGGACATCATCTGGGAGCTTGTTAGATGCAACTATTACTGTGATTTTTTTTTTTTCCACTTGACATTCATTACACATACATAGGGAGATATAGAGAGCTTATAAAATAGCGGGCCCTTCTTTCACAGAGTGTGTTCCCTCTGTGATATCAGGTATAATGAATCCAGAAGGAGAGCATCCATGCACCCGTAGTTGTGAACCATACTAACCATAGTGGTTGGGTGGATGGGAAAACAGTTTGTGTGTAATGCAGTCAAGCTTCCAACTAGTTAAGCTGCATTGCAACCAGAGCTCCCTAAGGACACACAGACTCCAGCATTTCAGAACCAAAACTTCTTAAGACATAATGCTGATGCAGTAGTAGGTTTGCAAAAGATTGGAATGCAAAAAAAAAAAAAGAAAAAAAACCACTGAGTTCTTATCCTGGCTTTGCTTGGAAAACATTATATATTCCCTAGCAAGTCATTTAATCTTCTCAAGCCTCTGGTTCACACTATTAAAAACAGTACTATGCGTCTCCTACCTCTAAGGAAATACTATGGGATTTAAAAAGAAATGCTTGTGAAAGTATTATCTGAGCACTGAAAAATATGTGTGTTTGTGTATACATATGTACAAATATGCAGGTGTGTTATAAGTATACACATATATGATATATAATGTGTAATTATATATTATAGGGAAAAGTTTATGCACAGAGTGTGAAGCACATAGTTTCTAGGACTTTTGTTTACTTACAATCTTAAGAAAAAATAAAGTGTGTTTTGGCCATTTAAGGTATTTATGGGTACAAAATACAAAAGGAGTTCAAGGATATGCACTAAATAATACAGTGGATATACAAAATGTAGACAGAAAGAATTTTTTTGATTGTTAATCCAATTTTTTTTCTCATTTACTTTAACCTCTTCCCCAACAGACTTTTATATTTTTTTTTCTGATAATAGTTCAGTACATTTCCACTACATGCAATGTAGAAATCAGGCTGGGGTGATTTTTAAAAACGAATATTGTTTATACATGTCGAGGCTGATGGTGTAGTGCCTAAGCTTCTGACTATTAACCAGAAGGCTGGAGCTTCAAACCAACCAACCACTCCTTGGGAGGAAGGTTGGGCAAGCTACTTCCATAGTCATTCTGCCTCGGAAACCTAAGGAGGGGTCTCTCTATAAGTCAGATTCAACTCGATGGCAGTGAGGTTTTGTTTTGTTTTGTTTTTTGTTTTAAAGACAAATTTAAATTGAATTCCTAATTAAATGTTAGGGTGCTGCTTTTATAGCATAAAATATGTAGCTCTCCGGATTCTGAACATTATAGGCATGAGACTAAAATCCCTTCCTGTGTTTTTCATTTCCAAAGGAGAAGAAAACAGAAAAGCAACCAAAAGAGAAACAATTCCTTTTTCTCTAAAATGGAACCCTAATAGCACAATGGTTAAGCTCCCAACCGCTAACAAGAAGGTCAGCAATTTGAACTTCCCCAGCAGCTCTGAGACCTGGGATGCTGCTTCCATAAAGACCGCAGCCTTGGAAAACCTATGGGGCAGTTCCACTCTGTCACATGGTTTTGCTTTGAATTGAAATCAACTCAACACCACATAATGATGACATTTCTCTAAAGTGTAAGTCCCTGTAAAAGAATGCCCTTTTCACTACACCAGAGTTTCCTCAAGTGTGTTCTGCAAACTTTGATGTTTCCATAAGTCCCCCAGGGATATTTTTAAAGTACAAGCTTTGATTCAGCAGGTCTAGGGTGGGACCTAGGAGCTCTGGTAGCATAGTGGCTAAAGCACTTGAATGCTAACCAGAAGGCTGGCGGTTCAAACCCACCAGCCCCTCCTCGGAAGGAAGGTTGGGCAATCCTACTTCCGTAGTGATACTGCCTCGGAAACCCAAGGAGGGGTCGCTATGAGTCGGGGCTGACTCGACGGCACATAACAACAACAACAACAACAGGGTGGGACCTGAGACTGCATTTCTAACTAGCTCCCAGGTGATGTCATTGTTGCTGGTCCACAGGCCACACTTTGAATATGAAAGTTCAAGAAAACAATAATTCCACAATATGTCAATAGAGATGATTAAAACCAAGAAGTATTCCTGTTCACCATAATAGGAAAGACTGGGATAAACAGGGTTAAAGTGATTTCTTCATTGTAGGTCTTCTCAGAGGCTTTAATTTGCTGACATGTATTATAACTCTACAGAAGAATACACTATGCCCCATTTTTCAAATCTACTTCACAATAGTATTTTTGTTGTTGTTCTCATAAACCATATCTCAGGATTTATTGTTCATTTTGGAAGCATCACACTCCATCAAGCTGACTGTTTAAAGGTAGTATTTTATTGGAAAAGCACTGACATAAAGACTTGAGAACAGTCAGGGTAGGGTAAAATTTCATAACTGTTTGTGTGCCTAATATATGCCAGTTTGGAATTAGGATGAGGTAGGGCGGATAAGAGATACAAAAATGCATAAAAACAGAACTTGTGCCTCAAATGAGAGCTCAAACTACTGATGAAAACAAACAGATAAAAAATTATCTGCAGGGCTAATTAAATGAAATCTAAATGCCGGTAGAGAAAAAAACACTATATGCAATAGAAAGAGAAACTGTTAATTCTAAACACATTGGTAGTTTGAAGTTCCTTTTTTCCTTTATCTGATTCCCCCCTTGCTGAAGTCCGTAAACCTGTGGTGATTGCTGGTGAAGAGTTTTAGCGGGCTGAAAACATCTTCCAGATTTAACCTCCTCCCATACTGTAAGTCTGTTCTTTAGTCTTTTCATAGGGGTCAGGCCAGAAAGTCAGCAATTTTCTATTTTTTTACCTTTAGAATATGGTCTGCATGATTTTCCACATGCACATTTTAATTTTGTTCTTTAATCCATCATGCTTTATAGGAACTGTCATGTGTTTGCTTTTCCCTCCCAGGATAAGGGGTACCATAGGCATTCAAGAACAAATGACTGCTGTGTGTGCCTGTGCTCCTTTGATTAGTCTAATAGGGCTTTGATCTGCCCTACCTGGAGTTCCCCTGGACTGATCTCCCAGTTCTAAGGCAAAGAAATCAAGGAATATGTTATGTCAAACCTGAAAGTCTTGGCCCCATCATTATGTAGGAATTTTAGTGTCAAAGTTGCTGGTTCTCATAGACTGAAAGAGCTGCAAGATGTTCTCTTGTTTTAAAATGTGAAAGTTGGTAGTATGGTCACAGCCTGTAGAACAATTGTCTTCCCACTCTGTTTCAAAGAAGATCATGAAATGTTGCTGTCAGCTGTGTTGTGATACCTCTTCTAGCTCAGTTGGTTAGTCCATCTTATCTTCTCTTCAGTAAACTCATTTATTTGGGATCTACTGTCACTTTCAGGGCCATGCTTAGCTGTTTTTTGGTCAAATTCTATCTGTTATAGGATATTGTTTCCTTTTGGAAGCAGTAATAAATAAGTGAATACAAATGTAATACTACCTTACATTTTAGTACTTTTTTTGGATTTAGAGCAATCTGGTTAAGTACCAACAAAGGTTGAACACCTGCTGTGGAAATTCCACAGCACTTGAGGAGCACAGGTGACCTATGGCATTTCCAGATTTACTACCTATCACTGAAACTACATTTTGTTGTTCTCAAAATTAATAGCATATAAGGTTATAGAAGCCTGAATCTAAATGACTTGAACTCCAAACTAGTGGGTGAGTTTAAACAGTGTCCATATCAGGATCTTCATGTGGCCTTCTGCTAAAAAATAAAAAAAAAAAAAAAAAAACCCACCCATTGCCCTCGAGTGGGATCCGACTCATAGTGACCCCTCCTTGGGTTTCTGAGGCAGTATCACTACGGAAGTAGATTGCCCAACCTTCCTTTCCAGGAGTGGCTGATTAGCAGTCAAATGCCTTAGGCATTGCACCAGCCCTCTGCTAATCTTTGCTAAAACAATCATACATGTGGCATGGCAAATTTCCTTCTTTGTGGAAAATGGCCATCAAGCAAAAGAGATAATTTTATGGACATGTGTAAATATGTTTAACTTGGGATATAAGGATATTAAAGAGGGAATTTGTGACTTTCTATGAAAATGATTCAGAAGAAAGTGAGGTGCCCGGATAAATATTTCAATTGTCATGAATTTAAGGATTCAAAGATATTTGCCTTAGGAATGTAGTGTGCTGTTAGGACAGATGACAGGAAGGAGTATATGAAATGTGCTTGCCTGGGTTGTCAAGGTGAGGGAGGTGGCACACGAGACACAGAAAAGTGAGGAAAACAAGAAGGTTCATCAGATCATATCTGAAACTATTACAAGTAAAGTGGAAGCACTAGTGTTGGTAATATAAAGGATCAAGAACCTCTATGCAAAGCCAGATTACGCTTATAAATAAATTTCAATTTACAAGTACTCACATGAGCCAAAAACAGTGGAATTTAAGTAAACTATTCCTTACTTTCACATTTCTGATCATCTTTAGGCTTTCTTTGTAGTGGACAGAGTTCCCCAAGCTTTAAATCTCAAAATCATGTTTACCCTCTCATTTCCTCATTAACATCATTCAATGTGTCTTCCTCAATATTTCCTCCTAAATAGCTCTTCATTTCTAACACCTCTACTCATTCTCACCTTTAGGGTTTCTTCTTCTCTAGCCTCGGAAGGAAGGTTGGGCAATGTACTTTTGTAGTGATACCGCCTTGGAAACCCAAGGAGGGGTCGCTATGAATTGGGTCCAACTTGACGACACATAACAAAAACAACAGCCTAGATTATAGAAATGGTCTCCTAATTCATTTGTTTGACCTCAGACTCTTTCCTCCTGATTGTCTTCACACTGCCACCAGGACTCTATCCAAAAAAAGAAAAGGAAAGTGTGTTCAACCCACTTATAAGAAAATAACCTACAATAAATATATAGGAGCACAAAATTATGTGTATCGAGGTGTTTATTGCAGCTTTACTGAAAAGCAATTGGGTGACCTAAATATCCATCAATACAGAAATAACAGAATTTATTCTAGTACACAGACCAAGGGTTGACAAACTTGTTCAGTAAAGGGCCAGATAGCAATATCTTAGGTTTTTCAGGAAATACGGTCTCACAACTACTCAACTCTACTCTTGTATAGAGAAAGCAGCTGTATACAATGTATAAAAAAATTGGTACAACTATGTTCCAGTAAATCTTTAGTTATAAAAACAAGTTTGTTGTCTTTGGGTATCGTCGGTACCGTCAAATCATCTCCAACTCATAGTGACCTTGTGTACAGCAGAAGGAAACACTGCCCAGGGCTGGGTCAGCCCTGTGATCCTTGCTATAGCTGAGCCCATCGTTGTAGCCACTGCATCAACCCATCTTGTTGCGGGCTTTCCCCTTTTCCATTGACCCTCCAATTTAACAAGCATAAAAACAGGTAGTCTTCCAAATTTTGGCCAAGTGAAATATGCAGATATTAAGAATAATGAGGTAAGTCTGTAAGCACTGGCAGGCAAGGATATCCCTATACTTACAGATAAAAAAGTTACTGGTCTTTGCTGCCCTTGAATTGGTTCCTGATTCATGGTGACCACATGCTCAATGAAACACAATACTGCATGGTCCTTCATCATCCCCATGATTGGTTGTAGATTGGAACATTATGATCCATAAGGTTTTCATAAACTGATTTTCAAAAGTAGATTGCCATGCCTTTCTTCCAGCTCATCTTAGGTTGGAAGCTCTATTGAAACCTGTTCAGCATTATAGCAATATTCACCCCTCCAATAACAGATAGATGGTGGCTGCACATGAGGCACATTGGCCAGAAATTGAACCTAAGTTCCCAGCATGGAAGGTGAGAATTCTAACACTGAACCACTACTGCCTCCAAATAAAATAGTACACTGCAAAAATACCCCATGTTTATGATGCTCTCTTTCTTTGTCATCCTGTCTTTGTTAAAGAGATATATATATATATATATATATGGATGATCAGCAATAGATATATACATAGAGAAATAGATAGGAAGAACTTTCCATTTTTATGCATATATACTTTTCATTGTTAGAATTTCTACATGACTATGTAGTATATTTATAGTTAGAAAAATATTTAAGTAATGAATAATCTCTTGGAATCTGATCCCATCGCTTCACTATGTGAAGCCCTCTGTTGCTATTCATTGTCTAGAGAATAAATTCTAAGCATTTAATTAGCATCTAGTGTGTTACATAGTCTATCCCAGCCCTCTGCTCCAGACTCATCTATCATTGCCCTGCCACTCTTCAATTTCTCCTGATACCCACAGCACACCATTCTTCCTATGACTCCCTCTCTTAACAAATACTGCTTTATTTACCTGACAGTTTTTCTCTGTTTCTCCTCTTCACTAACCCCTACCCATATTTTAATATCCTAGCCAGATAGCTCTTTTCTCTGAAGTCTTTGCTGTTCCTTACAGCCTGAAGTTGTGTCCAACACTTTCTTTTAAGGTACACTTGTTTCCGTTTTCCTTATACACTACTTGTCTGAGTATCTTCAGATAAGAATATTGTGTTCTCATTTTTTATTTCCCTTTCTCAGCACAGAGCTTGGCACATAATAAGAACTCATGAAATCTATACAGATGAATACTAGTTAAGAAAATATTTCAACAATCTTCGTGACGTGATAGGGAGATTTTTATACTGATATTAAAAGTGTGCGGCAAAGTCTGAAAGATATGTTCATATGGTAAATTTTTAAGACATCCCAATGCAGAGAAAGGTCATTTATTAGTGGTATGTAAAAGGATAGTGCATATTTAGCTTTGTTTTGTTGCCTAAAGGACTCAGATGTTTTTACCACCATCTAAGGAACCAACACTAACAAATCTTTTTAAATTATTACTCAAACAGCACATTCTATTCTAAACTATTTACTTTATATCTATATTTATAATGAATGCTGCAAGTAATGGAAGACTCCATTAACAATGGCCTAAACAACTAAGTGTTTGCTTGTCTCAAAAACAAAGAAATTTGGAGTTAAGCAGTTGTTGATACAACTGCATAACAATATCATCACAGAAATAATCTTTCCATATTTACTTTTGCCATTTCTTAGCATGTTGGCTTCTATCCTGATTCTTGTTGCCTTGTGGTTACAGGTTGGCTACCACACTATCAGTAATCATGTCTACATTCCAGGTAGGAGTTGAGGTATAGAAACAAAAGACTTCCCCTTATTTGCCTCTTAATCCTGACAGGGAAATCTTCACAAGCAGTCTTCTCCTTTCTTATCATTGCCCCCTTTACACATAGCCACTCATTTATCAATCGCTCTAGTAGCATAGTACCTAAGGCACTTGACTGCTAACCAGAAGGCTGGTGGTTCAAACCCACCAGCCACTCCTCAGAAGGAAGATGGGGCAATCTACTTCTGTAGTGATACTGCCTCGGAAACCCAAGGAGGGGTCGCTATGAGTTAGGTCCAACTCGATGGCATATAACAACAACAACAGTCAAGGGAAATAAGATTAATGATCAATTTAAATAAATCATGATTCAACCTCTAGACCTGGGGGAGGAAAGGAATCTCTGCCAGTTATCTCAACACATGGGGATTTTTTTTTTTTTTTTTTTTTAATGGAAAGTGAAGAACAAATGAGTCTATGGAGAGCAGAGATGATCTGCTACATGATTATTTAGCCATCGTCAGGCTATTGTTGTTTTTAGTTGCTGTTGAGTCAGCTCCGACTCATAGAGACCCTATGTACAATAGAACAAAACACTGCCCAATCCTGCACCAGCCTCACAATTCTTGATATACCTGAACCCATTTTTGCAGCCACTATGTCAATCCATATCATCAAGGACCTTTTTAGCATTTTACGAAGCATGACATCCTTCTCCAGGGAATGGTCCCTTCTGACAGCATGACCGAATAGGTGAGATGAAATCTGGACATTCTTGCTTCCAAGGAACATTCTGGCTGCTCTTCTTTGAGGACAGATTTGTTCATTGTTCTTGCAATCAATGGTATTTTCAGTGTTCTTCTCCAACACCGCAATCCAAAAGTATCAACTCTTCTTCGATCTTTATTCATTGTCCAGTTCCACATGTATATAAGGCAATTGAAAATACCATGGCTTGGGTGAGATGCACCTTCATCTTCAAAGTGGTGTCCTTGCTCTTCAATACTTTAAAGAGGTCTTTTGCAGCAGATTTGCCCAGTACGATACAACATCTGATGTGGATCCAAGTAAAATAAAATATTTGATAACTTCAATCTTTTCTCCATTTATTGTAAGGCTGCTTATTGGTCCAGTTGTAAGGATTTTTGTTTTCTTTATATTGAAGTGTAATCCATACTGAGATTGTTGTCTTTAATCTTCATCAGTAAGTGCTTCAAGTCATCTTCACTTTCAGCAAGCAAGGTCATCTGCATATCACAAGTTGTTAATGAGTCTTCCTCCAATCCTGATGCCACATTCTTCTTTATGTAGTCCAACTTCTTGGATTATTTACTCAGCAGACAGATCGAATAAGTATGGTGAAAGGATACAACACTGATACACACCCTTCCAGATTTTAAACCATGCAGTATACTCTTGTTCTGTTTGAACGACAGCCTCTTGGTCTATTACAGCTTCTTCATAAGCACAATTAAGTGTTCTGGAATTCTCATTCTTCATAATGTTATCCATAAGTTGATATGATCCACACACTCCAATGTCTTTGCATAGTCAATAAAACATAAGTAAACATCTTTCTGGTATTCTCTGCTTTCACCCAAGATCCATTTGACATCAGCAATGATATCTTTCATTCCACATCTGCCAAAGGGGCAGGAAGGCCACATCTTCTGCCCTCCTCTAACCGCACAAGAGGAAGACAGAATCACCATCAGTAGCCCAAGGCTTATCCCTGCAAAGCCAGACATGCTGCCTCCCTCTAACCCTTTCACCAACCCTGACACCAACTGTTGCTCCTGCAGCACCCACCACCTCTATGCTAGGCTCGATAATTTGCTGCAGTGGCCACACAGAACTCCCAGATTATGGGGTTTGTTAGGGAAGCAACAGGCTTCTGTTCAAGTTCAAGAACACATGCAGTCTCTCTCAGCCTGCCATCTCCCATCTGACAGTCTCTCTCTGTCTTTCTCCCAACAATGTGTGTCTCTTGGTGTTTCTCTCCCAGCAACCTGTGTCTCTCAGTCTCCGTCTCAGCAGTGTGTCTCTCATGTCTCTCTCTCAGTAATGCATGTCTCTTGTGTCTCCCAGCTGGCTGTGAGAGATTCCTTCTGCCTCCAGAAGGGCTCCTTTTGAACCTAGCAGAGTGGTCAAACTAACCAGTCCCAACATCAGAATTCTATACACCTGAGAGAGAGAGAGAGAGAGAGAGAGAGAGAGAACTTCCCAGAAAATTACTTTGTGCTGCTCCCAACACAAAATACCCCAGGTGGATAACTTTAACAATAAGCAGCTACTCAGTTGTTCATGGCAAATTTCACCACAGTTTACAAAGACTTGTGGCTAGAAAAGCCACACTATGTAATTTACTACACCACAACATCCTTTTCTGAATGCAGCCTGCATTCCTAGAAGTTCCCTGTCAATATACTGCTACAACCATTTTTGAATTATCTTCAGCAAAATTTTACTTGTGTCTGAGATTAATGATAATGTTTGATAATTTCCATATTCTGTTGGCTCACCTTTCTTTGGAATGGGTACAAAGACAGATCTCTTCCAGTCAGCCAGCCAAGTAGGTGTCTTCCAAATTTCTTGGCATAGACAAGTAAGTGTCTCTAGTTTAGCGCTATTAGGTGGCTGGATTTAGATATAGTTAAAAAAAAAAAAAAAAAGTCAAGAAATGTGCAGTGAAACAGGAAGGATTCTAATTCTACTACTTGATACCTACACGAACCTGTGAAAATTACTTACCTTCTCCAAACATTTGTATCTGTCTATAAAATAGGAAAAAAAAAAATTGTCTCACAGGATGACTGTGAAGACTAAATCCATGTGACCTAACCTCAAAGCCTGGTACTGTGCTTCCATATGGCATGCATCTTGGTCATTCCACGAACCTTCTTTATTTGTCTAGATGCAGGGATTAGACTCCACTGATTCTGTCTGTGTCCTTGAGTTTCCTTTTCCTTTTCTGTTTCAGTTCATTAGCACTGTTTTTTGTACAGTTGTGGCTGAATCAGTTACATACAAATTAGGTGTTTTAAAAGTGCTAAGTATTTATTTAAATAGTGAAGGTAGGAATACTTAGGCAATGTGTTTATTCAACAAGAGGGCCTAGGCGCTCAAAACACATAGCAGTTACTGTGTTGCTTAATCACACAAGTTAAATATTCTTTCATGGGAGGGACGGTGCAGTTATGATATGGTGTTATTGTTGTTGGTATATGCTGTTGAGTTGGATCAGACTCATAGTGATCCCTCCTTGGATTTCCGAGGCAGTATCACTACGGAAGTAGATTGCCCCATCTTCTTTCTGAGGAGTGGCAGTTATGATGTAGAGAAAGAAAAAATGAACCAAAGCTAAATGAAAGCTTCTTTTCTAGATGGAGTCCTTCAAAGAGATAGCGTGGATGAAATAAAATTTGTTTGTTTATTAACAATGACAGACATTGCATTAAATAAAATTATGAGTCTGTGGGAGTACATTAAGTTTCAGAATAGTGTTGGCAATGCTGTGCTCTTTATCCAAATGAAGAGATTGGAAGCATTCTCCAGTACTGGGATTTTATTACATCATGGAAGGATATTGGGGAAGTCTCTCAATATGGAAACAAGAATTATCTCACCCCCACCTTGTCAGATTTTTTTTTTTTTTCATGAAAAGGATCAGGAAGTTTTTCCTTCAAAGAAGAAAGGGACATTATTTACTGATATCAGATATTTTTACTAGCTACTCTGGTTTGCAGACAGTAAAGGATTTGGGGGGAAGGAAAATGTCTCCCTTAAAACTTAGTGTAGACTCATTTTGGAGTCCTTTCTGTCATTGGAGAGAGGAGGAATTTCCATGGAAAAAAAGGGATCTGGAAAAACAATCTACTCTTTTGGATTGAGTTGTATCCCCAAATAACATAAGTTGCCCTCCTAAGCCCCAGGACCTGTGAATGTGACCTTGTTTGGAACTAGGCTGTCCTCTTTTATAAGGACACCAGTCATATTAGTTTACCTCTACCTTATTCCAGTATAAGGAGCCCTAGTGGTACAGTGGTTAAAGGCTTCACGGCTAATTGAAAGGTCAGTGATTCAAGCTTACCAGCTCCTCCATGGGAGAAGGATGAGGCAGTCTGCTTCCATAAAGATTTGCAGCCTAGAAATTCTGTGGGCCTGCTCTACTCAGTCATCGGGTGACTATGGGTTGAAATTGACTCAACATTTACTTTTACTGCTGTATGATCTCATGTTAACTTGCATAAACTCCAAATCCAACTAACTGCTTTCGAGTAGATTCTGACTCATATCCCTTTGGGTTTCCAAGGTAGTAAATCTTTGTGGAAGTAGATTGCTCCATCTTCCTTCCATGGAGTCGCTGGTGATTTTCAACTGCCAATCTTCTGGTTAGCAGTCAAATGCCTTAGACACTATACCACCAGAGTTCCTTGTAGCCTTGCACATTTAGGTCTTGATCTCTGAAAAGCACTTATTTGGGAAACTCCAAGTACTCTTTATATTTAATATACTTAGATTTTTTAAGAGATGCAGGGTTGTCTGTGAAAATGTTTAAGATTTTTATCCAGATGGAAGAGATTTTTCAGTTTTCAAAATGTTGCCTAAAAGAATTATGCTATAAAAAATGGTTCTAAAACAGCTATTAATATTTATAATATGATTAGAGAACTGCCATAGAGTCTCCTTAAATGGAACATACAATTCAGCTTTAACTTGAACTTTTAAGAACTACCAAAATCTCAGTGCAGAGTCGCAGTTTTCCCTGAGGTTGGTGTACAACTCTGGCAATGCCCAAAGCATTGACTCAGATTCCATTTTAGGCAGCCTGATAAAAGGAAGCACAAGGTATTGTGAAAAATAAATGATAGTGTTTCATCATGTTATGGGACAAACAAACGTGTGGCACATTGCAGTAGTCATTATGTAACCCAGGGAAAACTGAGGGGAGAAACAAATTCTCATATGGTGGGGATGGAAGAGAAGCAGCTGAGGTTTAAGGCTGCTGCTAGTGATGATAGAGGTGGTCAAAAAGAACATTTTTCATTCAGTACTGGTAAGATTATAAGAAGAACATTTTGTAGAAAAGATTGACCTGCTATATACTCTCCTCTTGCAGCATCTCAACCCTAGGAAGATATTCTTGTAGGTATTTCTAGACTGAAATCCTAGAATATTTTCTAGAAAGAGAAATCTAGTGGATTTTGAACATCCTTCCTTTCTTTTTTTCTTGTTTATGTGTTCCTTCATTCATTTTTCTTTGCGTTGTCTTCTCTGTCAAGAGAGAGTATCAAATGAAGGCTTGACCCCTGTAAACACTTTTTTCTATCACTCCCATAGCAGCCTAGTGCAGTAGCTAAAAGTACAGAGCCCAGAGACAGATATTATGGGTTTGAATTCAGGCTCCACCAGTTACCAATTGTGTGAGACCTAATGAAGTCCTTTATTTGTGCCTCAATATTCTCATCTATAAAATAGGAATAACAATTGTGCCTATCTTACAAGGATTCAGCCACAGGGATCCAGGTGAAGAGAGGGAACTCAGGCATGCCCAAAGCAGCAGGGCGGGAGATTGAGAGAAAGGGGATTAAAAGGCCCAAGAATCAGGACAGAGGAGAAGTCAGCCACAGGGATCCAGGTGGGAGAGGGAACCCAGGCATGCCCAAAGCAGCAGGGAGGGAGAGAAGGAGAAAGGGAATTAAAAGGCCCAGGAACCTGGACATAGAAGGAGTCAGCCACAGAGACCCAGGAAAGGGTGGTATGAGAGGTTTCTAATAGGGAAATATACTTGTCTGTTGGTGGTAAAGTGTTGATATGAGTTTTGAGGCTGAGCCACTAGTGTTTCAAACCCAGTGGGATGCACATGGTGCACAGATATCAGGCCAGCTTATAGACTGAGACAGATTAGGAAGAAGGAAGAGGCCATCCACTTCTCAAAGATTTGGCCAAGGAAAACCTTATGAATAGCAAAGAAACACTGTTTGATAAATTACCGCGCAACTTCATGAATAGTCCAGTTAGGTTAGAAAGCTCTCAAAATAGGATTGGGAAAAAGCTGCATCATCAGAGTAAACCCAGCCTTACTCATATGGATAAGGTAAAGCTTTTGAGACCTCCATTTGCTGATGTGGCACCACTCAAATTGAGGAGAAACAGCTGCAGATATCCATTAATCATTGGAACATGGAATGTACTAAGTATGAATCTAGGAAAATTGGAAGTTGTCAAAAATGAAATGGA
>NW_006921683.1:6400689-6402489 GCF_000298275.1 Orycteropus afer afer
GCTACCTGGCCAACTGACTGGAAGAGATCCATATTTGTACCCATTCCAAAGAAAGGTGATCCCACACAATGTGGAAATTATAGAACAATATCATTAATGTAGCACCCAAGTAAGATCTTACTGAAGATAATTCAAAAAAGGTTGCAGCAGTATTTTGACAGAGAACTTCCAGAGGTGCAAGCTGGATTCAGAAGAGGACATGGAACAAGGGATATCATAGCTGCTGTCAGATGGATCCTGGTTCAAAGCAAAGAATACCAGAAAGATGTTTACTTGTGTTTTATTGACCATGCAAAGGCATTTGATTGTGTAGATCATAACAAATTGTAGATGACGAAGAATGGGAATTCCCAAACACTTGATTGTGCTCATGAGGAACCTGTGCATTGACCAGGAGCCTGTTGTTCAAACAGAACAAGGGGACACTGCATGGTTTAAAAGCAAGAAGGGAGTGTGTCAGGGTTGTATCTTTTCCCCATACTTATTCAATCTGTATGCTGAGCAAATAATCTGAGAAGCTGGACTATATGAAGAAAAACATAGCATCAAGATTGGAGGAAGAAGAATTAACAATCTGCAATATGCTGATAATACAATTTTGCTTGCTGAAAGTGAGGATGACTTGAAGCACTTAGTGATGAAAATTGAATACAGTCAGCAGTATGGATTACATGTCAATATAAAGAAAACAAAAATCCTCACAACTGGACCAATGAGCAACATCACAATAAACAGAGAGAAGATTGAGGTTATCAAAGAATTCACGTTACTTGGTTCTACAGTCGATGCCAATGGAAGCAGCAGTCAGGACATTAGACGACATGTAGCACTGGGAAGGTCAACCATGAAGAAATTCTTTCAAGTGCTGAGGAGCAAGGCATAGCAATTGGTCTCTGTTCACCTGAAGCAACAGAGGAAGAAGGAAAGTCAGCAGCAATAAGAGGAGGGAATGTAATATGTGCCTAATTGCCTCCATGAACAATGACCTCCTTTGTCATAAGATTAGAAGAAAGAACTGGGTGATGCCCAACTACCATAACTGAACATTTGGATCAAAGATTCTATAGAAGAATCTTGATCAAAGGGGGAAAATGCAGAACAATATAAAATTCTCATGGATTCTAGACTTTCTGGAGTCATGGAGGCCAGATGAACTCCTGCTATAAGACAGGGGCAGGTTCCCCAATAAGCAAAGTAAGCATGGGCTTACCTGTGTTTACTGATCTGCAGTGAATAATTCCACATGGCTTTCACCACATCTGTGGTAAGAGATGTGAAAGTGTTCACTACACATGAATAAGTCAGCACAAGTAATCCCATGCTTACCTTCCTTACTGGGTACCCCATAAGGAAAGCAAGGATGGGCTTATAACTCTGAAAAGCAAGAATTGTAAATTTGAGAAGCAGGGATTACAAATTTGAAAAGAGGCTTTGATTCTGTAGGAATATGCTATGGGGTTGGAAGAGAGACAGATGCCAGCTATAGCTAGAAGCACTCTTTGACATGGAGGAAAAATGTTAAATTTATCAAGACAGATTAGTAAGTAAGCACAAATAAATCTACTCCTAACTTGATTATTGGGTAATCCACACAGACGTGAGATAATCTTTAACCTTAAACCAAAAATATCCCCTGAAACTTTCTTAAAACCAAACAGTAGTTTAGCTTACCTATTAAAAAATATCTGCCTTGAATAGCTCTTCTTTTAAGAGCTATCTGTAACCATAGTCACAGAGGACATCAAGCTCAATTGGCATAACATACTATACAAAACATTGTTCCACCTCCTACTTTGGAGA
>NW_006921683.1:6402921-6418478 GCF_000298275.1 Orycteropus afer afer
CCCTGGAGAGAACAATCATGGGAGAAGGAAGGGCTGCTTATGCACAGGGAGACAGCTTCAGGGCGCAGGAGAGTATGGAGGGATAGTCACTGGGAAGAAGTAATGGGGAGGAAGTGAGAGGGGAGCTGTTGTATTGTGGTAAACTGTGATCAATGACATGAGATAAAGTATATGTGAACTGCTGTATGAAAGTGAATTTGCCTGTAAATCTTCACCCAAATCACAATTAAAAAAAAAAAAAAAAAAGAGCTATCTGTATAGTTTAAGCACTGGAGGACCAGTGATTAGGCATTTGACTGTTAACCAAAAGAGACCCACTGGCCGCTCCATGGAAGAAAGATGTGACAGTCTGCTTCCGTAAAGATTGCAGCCTTGCAAATTTTATGGGGCAGTTCTACTCTGTCTTCTAGGGTCACTATGAGTTGGAATCAACTTGACGGCAGTGGATTATCTATATGAGATCAAATTCACAACAGCAACTGGAAAGATTAGATGTTATTGTTGTTATTTGCCATCAAGTCAGACCCAACTCATAGCAACCCCTCCTTGGGTTTCCAAGGCAGTATTGCTACGGAAGTAGATTGCCCAAACTTCCTTCTGAGGAGTGGCTGGTGGGTTTGAACCGCCAGCCTTCTGGTTAGCAGTGAAGTGCCTTAGGCACTATGCTACCAGAGCTCCCCGAAAGATTAGATAAGAATCTTATAAAAACAAAAACAAACTCTTTGCCATCAAGTTCATTGTGACTCATAGCAACCTTGTACGACAGAGTAGAACTGTCCCAAAGCTGCAAATCTTTACAGAAGCAGACTGCCACATCTTTCTTCTGTGAAGCAGCTGGTAGGTTCTAACTACTTACCAGCCTTCAGATTAGCAGTTGAGCACTTAACCACCGTGTCAACAGGGCTCTATAGGACCTTTAGAAGGCAGTGAGTTTATGTTGATGGGGAAGGAACAACTCAGAAAAAGAGGGTAAGAATGGTTGAATATCTCAAAGAATGTAATCAGTGCCCTGAATTGTGCATGTAAATAGGGCTGAATTGATGTTTGTTTTGCTGTGTATATTCTCAACAACAACAAAATAACTTAATAAAATTTAAAACATTTTTTAAAATTGAACTGTTACAATTAATCGTATCCAAAACATCTTTTGCAGTTGTTAGTATTTTCAGTTTGTACCAATTCTTGATGTAATTAGTGACAAAATTGTCCTGTATACTGATTCAATAGTGTTTTAATTTGTCCTCAATTTATTTCTGAATTCTCCATGACATCACCTCCACCTCTCTCTCCCTCACCTCCTGAATCAGATGGAACAGCATCTGGCTAATCCACATTTACTCTACCCATGCCCGTTGATTTTATAGACTTCCACTATCTCTCTCCTCTACATTCCTATTGGCAGAGAGCATTTACATAGATTTAACAGCCCCTTCCCAACCTTGATCCATTCCCTGCCTTGCTCTGGCCCTTCTCCAGCAGCATTATAGCTTCTCGTGGGGCAGTAACAAGAAATACTCATCCTTTGCTATGAGGTAGATGATCGTGAATCCATTGCTTTGCATTCCTGATAGCAGCAAGGGGACTTGGATTTGATTCAGAAAGAACTTGGACATTACCCACACGCAATCCTGTAATTCCTCTGTTAGAGCCACAATTACAGGGGATGCCAGGTCCTATCCATTTTGACCTTTTTTGTCCAACTTTTCCTTCACTGATTATAAACACTTGTAATGACCATATACAGTCCTATCCTTAAAAGAGACTCTCTTATAGTTTCAGGAAGGTGATGTTTCTGATGGTGGTTCCAAGTCCATTCTTATTTCTTCAAAAGCATAGTCTAGCATTGTTTTCTTGTCATGACTTGGGTGGAAAGAAGGATAAATAGACAATATTTCCTTTCTTCACATTTATGTATAAGTATAAATTTATATATGTGTGAATCTTGATTTATGTGGGTGTTTTTTGCATTCAATGTGTTTATATTTTTAATGACTGAACTAACTTATTAGCAAGAAAACTTTATGCAAGTCATTTAAACCTCTGTATATATTTCTCCTTCCTTGATAACTCAAGGAAACTAAATAATCTCTAATATCCCTTCCAGCTCTATTTTTCAGTGATTGTAATTTAGTTTCTTTTTCTTTCATTACTTGGTAGAGCTACATACTAAATTGTTTATTAAAGCCAAATCAATTGTGTCCTACAGTTGTCTAGCATTCCCATTGTCTCTACCTTTCCCTTGCATTCTTTCCAATTTCGCATCTGTCAGTTTGCTGACTTGACAATATCTCCACTATCTGTGCAGCAACTTTGTAACCTATAAGCATGCTCCCTGCTTCTTTCACACAAATTGAGGGTCTTGGTATAAATAGAACCAGGGCAGCACAGAGGACACTTCCAGCTTCTGCAGTATACTCACTGCCCTATAAAGCCAAAGCCCATTTCCCAAGATTGTAGATGAACTCCCTGTGACTTGATTTAAGAAGATTCCATTTATGTACCCCAAACCCAAACCCATGGCCGTTGTGTCAATTCTGATTCACAGTGACCCATTCACAGTTCACAGAGTAGAACTGTCCTATAGGGTTTCCAATGCTGTAATCTTTACTAAAGCAGAATGGCACATCTTTCTCTTCCAGAACGGCTGGTAGGTTTGAAATGCTGACTTTTCAGTTAGCTGCCAAACTCTTAAGCACTGTGCCACCAGGGATCTTTCCATGTATATAGTTCAAGTGAAACTAAATAAAACCTAGTTATATGACTTCTTCAAATTAATTCTGAGTTACGAAGTCTGCATTATTTTAAGTAGATCTTGGAATTATTTGGGATGAGTATTTGAGGACTTAGTGTAATGTCTAAGGCACTTGACTGCTAACCAGAAGGCTGGCAGTTCAAACCCACCAGCCACTCCTCAGAAGGAAGGTTGGGCAATCTACTTCCTTAAAGATATCACCTGGGAAACCCAAGGAGGGTTCGCTATGAGTTGGGTCTGACTCCACGGCACATAACAACAACAAAAATAAACCATTTATGCTTCTGTTGAAATGCCCAAAGACCATATGGTGGTGGTGGTGTTAGGTGTCATCGAGTCAGCTCTGACTCACAGTGACCCTAAGTATAACAGAATGAAACACTACCCAGGTCCTGCCCATCCTTACAGCCACTGTGTCAATCCATGTCATTCAGAGTCTTCCCTTTGTTCACTGATCTACTTTGTTGTTGTTGTTATCATGTGCCGTTGAGTTGAACGTGACTCATAGTGACCCCTCCTTATGTTTCTGAGACGGTTTCACTACAGAAATAGATCTCCCAACCTTCCTTCTGAGGAGTGGCTTGTGGGTTTGAACTGCCAGCCTTCTGGTTAGCAGTCAAGTGCCCTAGACACTATGCTACCAGAACTCCTGCCTTCTACTTTACGAAGGATGATATCCTTCTCCAGGTCCAGTCCCTTCTGACAACATGACCAAAGTAGATGAGACAAAGTCTGGCCATTCTTGCTTCTAAGGAACATTCCAGCTGCACTTATTCCAGGACAGATTTGTTTATTCTTCTGGCAGTCCATCGGTATTTTCAGTAGACTTCGCCTACCCTGCAATTCAAATGCATCAATTCTCTTTTGGTTTTCCTTATTCATTGCCTAGCTTTCACAAGCATATGAGGCTATTGAAAATACATGGTTTGGATCAGGAGCACTTTAGTCTTCAAAGTGGCATCTTTGCTCTTTAATACTTGAAAAGCAGTCTTTTGCAGCAAATTTACCCAGTGCAATACACCCTCTAATTTCTTGACTGCTGCTTGACTGTTGATTATGGATCGATGTAAAATGAAATCTTTGACAACTTCAATCTTTTCTCCATTTTTCATGATATTGCTTATTGGTGACAAGTTTTGTGTTCTTTATGTTGAGGTGTAATCCATACTAAACACTGCGGTGCTTGATCTTCATCAGAAGACCATATAGAGGATTTGTTTTCTTCTGCTACTGTTTCAGTGCTGCTCTCTTCTTAATTCTCCTCTTGAGATTTGCTCTGCTTCTTTCTCTTCTTTCTTTACTTTGGTTGGCCTTCTCATTTCTTATTATCAATGTCTTCACTGATATTTTCTAGCTTTCTCAGCTCATTTTTCCCTTGGAGAACTTCTTCTAAAGTCACATGTACAATCTGGGATTGATAGGGTTTGTTTCCTTCATGGGAAAAAAAAAAAAAAAAAATGGGCACCAAACTGATGGGTGGAAGCAGCTGCCATCAACAGGCTATGGGTTTGTTTTCATTTTCATGGAAAGGTTTAGTCTGTAGATCCTTCCTGTCTTGAGACTTAGGAGCCTTTCTTATGCAGAGGAATGGAAATGTTTTCTTTGGGTAAAATTATATTTAAAAAATATTGTGGAGTGTTATGCAGGCATGTATGTGTAAACATGTAGATTTAAGTGGTCTTAGAAAGTGGATTCAAGAACTTTAATGATATTGATCAATTAAGTATTTAAAATACATTATTTTAGGTTTCTTGCTTGAGTACACTGTAATTGAAAGTTTCGTTATCTGCATTTACAATCCATTTTCTCCTCTTTCACCTACAATTGTTGTTGTTGTTATGTGCCGTCAAGCCATACCTGACTCATAGTGACCCCTCCTTGGGTTTCCTAGGCAGTATCACTATGGAAGTAGGATTGCTCAACCTTCCTTCCGAGGAATGGCTGGTGGGATTGAACCGCCAGCCGTCTGGTTAGCAGGCAAGTATCTTAGCCACTATGCTACCAGAGTCTATAGTTCTGCTGCTGTCCATTTAATTTCAGGAGGACTGGATATTACTCTAGTCAATATGTAATAATTTTTTATTTAAAACAAAACCTAATGGCATTCGCCTAGCTGGATAATGTAGTATATTAGTATATCTTATCCATAATGCTAGGCTCTGGTGAGGTAAAGACACAGTTTAATTATTACCAACAATTACAAAGTACAAACTATGTGCCAAACACACCATTTTATGTCTTTTACAAGTATTAGTACATTTAATCCTCACAACATTCCTATAAGATAAACATTGTTATTACTCCCATTTTGTTTCTCAGGAAACTGAGATACAGAGATACCCAGCTAATGAGTAGTAGAAGAGGAATCCAGGCAGTCTGGCTTGTAAATATGTGCTTAATCTCTAAACTAAACTGCTACTGAACTAGTGTCAGATGGGCTTTGCCTAAAAAGCTCAGCAAGAAGAACAATGCTCGTGACCATTGTTCTAGTAGAGATGTGCTAAGAGTACAGATGGTCCAGAGTTGCACAGGCCTTTGCACAAAGGGTGATACTGCTAAGGGAAGTGACAAGGAGAACAAAAAGAATGTGGCTTTTGAGGAAAAAAAGACAATATTGTAGTGTAGAGTGGGTTTAGGAAATCATTTCACAAAATGTACAAAGTGAACAGAGTAGCAGGAGAGGATTTTGGAGAGGAATGCCAGGTCATGGAAACCTTGTAGTTAAACCAGGAAGTTTGATGTTATATGCCCTCAAAGGGCATTATGCAAGCAAATTCAATGTAAGATTTATACCTTAAAAAAATCCCTCTAGATTTAATGTAGATGATGATAAGCAGAGGGGCCAGACAGGAGACAGGAAGTCTAGTTAGTGGGTGATGATAGTAAACTAGGGGAACATGAGGAGAAGATTCAAATCTAGCTTATGGCCCATCATTTTGGCTTTTGTAAACAGGTGAATGATGACAACCCATAGAAAGGATGCAGGAAGACAGGTTGGAAAAGGATGATCATATGTTGTTCTATTTTGGATTCTTAGAGTCTAATGCTAGAGTCATAAGATAATGATGTCCACCACATAGCTGAAGAACCATGTCTGGACACCTGATTTGGAGACACAGAGTTCCACGTAGAATTGGTTGGTAAAAGGCATGAATTAAGGCTGTTGGGTAAGGCCACATATGTATGCAATGAGAAGTCCAAGGGAGTAGAGAATGGAACCTTTAGCAATAAGGATGCAGCAAACATTATATACAAAGCTTGACAGAAGTCTGAGTTGAGGAAGGAAAACTAGTAGAGAATCATGTCTTAGAAAATACACCAGGAGAGAGTTTCCAGTGGAGGGCATGATCAATCATTTAAATTCCTGAACTGAAATAAGAATGGGGAAAAAAAAAATGTCTGATAGGTTTGGCCATTCAGAGGTCATTGTGATGTTAGAATGGTTTAGTAGAGTGAAAGAGACAGAACCCAGATAGTAGTGTGTGAGAACATGGTGAGAAAAAGTGAGAAACATGATCTCAGTCTACTCTATATGAGAATAGACATAACAATCAGCATAACTGAATTCAAATTACAGAATGATCATTTATGAGTTGTCTGATTCTAGATAAATGACTTAATGCACCTTACTTATAATCTTCCAAATTAATAATTTGTACCTCAAAGGATATTTTAAGCATTAAATATGACAATATGCAAAAATATTATTTACACATATATATTTAAAGTTCATAGTTAATGTGAAAAATTGCTATTTTCATAGTCTTACTTAAGTGCTTTTTCAGCCTTGAATCTCAAGTATTTTAATACTAGGAAATCAGACAATTACTGAATTCCAGCAATTGGACTTTTTTTTTTTTAATTTTGACTCCCATGCCATTTTGTACAATAACAGGTTTTATTCTAAAGTCTTCTAATGCCTGCTTTGACTGTCCTTTCAAGGAAATTCCTGTTTTGAATGATAATCCTGAATGAAAGATTATACAGCACATGTTAAATGACCAAATAAATAGGAAATTTCCTTCCATTGAAAAGTACATTTGTTGTATTTAAGTTATTTGGAAATGATATTGAATATATATCAATTATAGTAATTCTAGCTGATATAACTGATAAACTCTAACAATTCAGCAGATTAAAATAAAATTAGTTTATATTTTGCTCAGGTAAGAGTCACTTCTGGGTCTTCCTGGTCAGACATCTCTCTCTGAACAATTATTTAAGGATCTTTCCATTTTCAGCCTTGCCATGTACAAATATGGTGTCCAAGATCATCCTTGGGGGTGTCTCTATAGAACCATTTGGCACAGGAAAAGAACCTGTAATATTGGTCATGTAAGAGTGCTATGTACCAGGCCTTGGGCTGACACACATTACTCCTGACCATATCCCAATAGTCAGCACTCAGTCAATACTTAATTACAAAGGAGGTTGAGAAATGTAGTCTACTGAAGCTCAGGATAAAGAGAAATAAATCAGGTGAAGATTAGTCAGTCTATACCACAATAAATTAGTGGTAAGAATTAGAGCATATAATATTTTTGCTGCAGTTACCCAGAATACTAAAACAAACCAAACCCATTGCTATCAAGTCAATTCTGACTCATAGCAGCCCTATAGAAGAGAACTCAAAGCCCTTATTGATGAAGATCAAATACTAAAGCCTTCAGTATGGATTACCTCTCAACATGAAGAAAAGAAAAATTCTCACAACTGGACCAATAAGTAACATCAAAATAAATGGAGAAAAGATTGACATTTTCAAGGATTTCATTTCACTTGAGCCACAATCAACAGCTATGGAAGCAACAGTCAAGAAATCACACAACATACTGTATGGACAAATTTGCTGCAAAACACCTCTGTAAAGTGTTAAAGACCAAAGCTGTCACTGAAGACTAAGGTAAGCCTTATGACCCAAGCCACATGGTATTGTCATTCTAATATGCATGCAAAAGCTGCACAATGAATAGCAAGACTGAAGGAGAGTTGTTGCATTTAAATTATGGTGTTGATGAAGAATATTGAATGTACCATGGACTGCCAGAAGAACAAACAAATCGGCCAGAATGCTCCTTAGAAGCAAAGAGGACAAGACTTCATCTCTCATATTTTGGCCACATTATCAGGAGGGACCAGTCTCTAGGAAAGGACACCATGCTCGTAAAGTAGGTCAGCAAATATGAGGAAGACCTTCAACATGACATATTGACACAGTTGCTACAACAATGGGCTGACACATAGCAATGATTGTGAAGATGATGCAGGACCAAGCAGTGTTTCATTCTGTTGTACACTGGGTCACTATGAGTCAGAACAGACTCAATAGCACCTAACAACACAACAGCAAAAACCAAAATACCACATGCCCAGCCACATTGGATAAATATGGAGTTAGTTCCATATTGCAGATGTTTTATTAGTCTTCCGAGGATCACTTAAGATAAATATCCTTTCTCTAGCCTAGCAATTGTAGAAACCAAACATAAGCAACCACAAAATGGTTAGTAGCATAACTGAAGGTAGATAATAAATTCCCTGACCTCTTGCACAAAATATTAGTTGCTAAAGTTGCATTAACCTCCTAGTGCACAAACATGATAGAATTAGCTCTGGTATTGTGCCTCAAATTACAACTTTACTGACATTATAATCAATCAGAGGGTAAATCATTATCTACTCTGTATTGCACTAAATGTGTAAATTTCAAAAAAGAAAATATCCTATGCAATTATGCACAGATCAACTACAAGGTTTTGGTTTTGGTTTTGGTTTTTTGTTTTGTTTTGTTTTGTGTTGTTGCTAGCAAAGTTCCATACACACACACACACACACAAAAAAAAAAAAAAAAAAAGAAATATGAAAATACCTGTACACATCTATCCTGAAGGGAAAAAAAAAAAAAGATAGCATGACCCTAAAGCTTGTTGAAATCAATAGCAATTTCTTTAAAAAGGGTGAGTCGAGCAATTTCAATAATATCATTAAGGATCTGCTGAGCAAGGAGAATTGAGAAAAGCGCCGATATTGGGCATCTCTGCATCTTTAGTGGCCATAGAAATGCTCCTGTTGGCATTTCAATTTTTCTAATCAATTTTATTTTATGATGTCTGAGGCAATGATACACTACCTCTGCCATTCTAAGTTTTGCTTTGTCCTGAGTGATCACAACCAAACAGAAGGGCCAATACAATCTCTGCAAATTCTGAAAGCCTGAGGTGGGGGGGGAGCTCTGGTGGCATAGTGCCTAAGGCATTTGACTGCTAACCAGAAGGTGGTAGTTCAAACCCACCAGCAACTCCTCGGAAGGAAGATTGGGCAATCTACTTCTGTAGTGATACTGCCTTGGAAACCCAAGGAGGGGTCGCTGTGAGTTGGATCTGACTCAATGGCAGTGATTTTGGTTTTTCTGCAGAAAAAAACCCAAAAATTAAATTAAAAAATATATATATATGTATATATGTATATGTATATATCTTAGACACAAACACTAAAATAGTGTGGAAGAAAGAAGGAACAGTCTTTGCGGAGTTAGATAATGAGAGAGGATTAGAAAGACTATGGTGTGGTGATTGGGGGATGGGGAGACACATGGATACCAGAACCACAGTTAAAACAAATGTGCAGGTAAAAGGAAGCCTAAATAACATGGGTATGTGTGTGTAAATATGTGTATTCAATTTTATAAATCCTACTGAGAACACTGGTTTAAAAAAGGACAGTGAGAAAGAAAGTCTCTTGGCTATGCAAGGGTGCAGAAGAGGTTTCCCAGCACCCCTCAAAGTGCATCTCAAGGCTGCTGCTGTCCCCAGCTCATGCTGTCCTCCAGCATCACTTCCTGACCTCTTTAGCCACAATGTTTCAAGATCAATGGAGAGAACATCCTATTTTTTTCTGTGCCCTTTGTTCCTGCCTGACTTGTACTGCAAGGGAGAAGTGAAGGAGGAAGTAGAAGTGGAGGGTGAAAAGATCCCTTATTTGTTTGTGTTTTTATTACTGAGTTCCTATTATGTGCCAGCATCACACCAAACTGCAAAGGAATGAACAAATGTGGAAGAAGTGCAACCAGAAAGCTCCTTGAAAGTGAGAATGGCCATACTTCATCTCACCTACTTTGATCATGTTGTCAGAAGGGACCGTTCCCTGCAGAAGGATATCATGCTTGGTAAAATTGAGGGTCAATGAAAAAGGGGATCAATCTCCTCAATGAGATGGATTGACACAGGAGCTGCAACGAAGGGGTCAGGTATAGCAATATTGTGAGGCTGGCACAGGACTGGGCAGTGTTTCGTTCTATTGTACATAGGGTCACGTGAGTCAGAGCTGACTTGACAGCATCTAACAATAACAACAACATTTTGTGCCAGGCATTGTAGCAGACACCAGAGGAACAATGACGAATGAGATAGAAGTCCGTTACCACTGAGAGCTTGCAGTCTATTCCTTAAAAATCTTCCAAAAATGATGAATATGACATGATTCCACTTGCATGAAGTGCCTAAAATAGGCAAATGTGCAGTCCGTGAAATCTCTTATTGGTTTCCAGAGTGGGAGGGAGGAGAAAGAGGGAGTCATTGCTTAGGAGACACTGAGCTTTTGTTAAGGGTGATAGAAAAACTTGGAAATGGATAGTGGTGATGCTTGTACACAATGAATGTAATTGTCTGAATTGTACGTGTAAAAATGTTGAAATGGCAAATTTTTGCTTCTTTTATACTCACCACAAAAATAACTAGTTAGTCAATTAATCAGTTAATTAATTATTATTATTATTATTATTATTAAAATTTCCAAGATGCAGAATTAATTTTCATGCATCTAAAGAATGTATTGGCAAGGGTTTGGAATATACAAAGACAAAGTCACTTTCTTTCTCTTGAAAGGTTCCAGTCAAGACAAACACTGAAAAATTTTCAATATTAACATATATATTTTACTGTTGACAAATTGATGAGCTTGTTTTATTAAATTGTCCTTGTATTCAGCATACTGTAAATGAGATGACATCCAAATTCATTGTTCTCTCATTTGTAGCAATTTGTTAAAACCAGATGAATTCATGTAATGCCACAGGATGTTAGCACTTGAATAATTTTAAAGATGATGAAGTTCGAGCCTCAGAGAAGCTATATGGTTCTTTCCGAGGTCATTCATCTGATGAACATCAGAATTAAGTTTAAAGCCCAGTCCTTGAACCTGAGCTTGAGGTTTATCCATCAAATTATGGTGTTGCTAGTCCCTTTGATAAACTATGACATACTTGAATAACACATCTCTGCTTTGCCTTTTACAAGAACCTAGTCTTTGTATATGAATTGCCTAATTACAGATGTATTTAAATATAAAATGAGCATCTTTTATAAAACAAGTATCAATAGATTAATATTTATATAATATAATAATAATATAATATAATAAAAGATTAATCCTGAACTTGCTGTCTGTTCTTCCTGATAGATACAGAGTTTGATTAGGCCTCAGAGTCATTTCTCAAGATATACTTTAAGTGCACTTGAATCACTTATTATTTGTCACACACTTGGATCTTTTCACAATATTATAAAGATATACATCACTGAGTTTCAGTAAGATATTGCTATCTTTTTTTCTTTGGCCTTCTAATATAAGTAACCATTCTAAAAGATATGGCACTGTAATACCAGGTTTTTGTTTTTTGGTTTGCTTTTGGATTCTCTAAGGAATAAGTTGGGCTTGTTTGTTCAAATAGTTTTGTCTTTTGTTTCAAGAGGTGAATATTTTGTCTGCATCTGGAAGAGTGATGAAGTAATATTCCAGTGACCCCATCACTCATTGGGATAAAATGGTCAGGATGGATACCAGCAAGACTCACAGGCTTCTCTTTGGTGGAAATCACCCCTCTGATTCTCCACCAAGTTCTTATTCCAGAAAAGAGTAAGGGGGGATGTGTCTTCATTAAGGAGATTTTGAAAATGAATAGTAAGCAATAAGTCCAGAAATTTGAAGAAAACTGATTCCCAGTAACATCCAAAGTTTTTATCAAACTTCTCAGGCAGAGGAATTACACATATCAGGTTAGGAGCCATGGAGTAAAAGCTGCTGGAGATGTTCTTCATGTATTTGACCTTTTAACATTACTTCATCTAGGATTAAGCCCAGCACCTAAAATGGTGGAAAATTGGCATATCTCCTCAGCTTTTTTAAGAAATACAAGGAATTCTCATTTTGTTACAGTCTTTCATGTTAGAAATGAGCAAATGTGCAACTTAGAGAAAATGCAAATATATCTGAATGGAAAAGAAAGATTACAGTAAAATAAATTCATTCTAAGATTTCTGCCTGGAGACAATAAAGCACAAACACTTAAATAAATGATGTCCTAACTATTGGCTCTAACAATGCATCACAAGTACAGAACTCCTATAGGAGAAACTATTGTTTTCTCTCACCCACTTAATAGCTTTTTCTTTTTGTGTCTTTTTCCATTGGGCTGATCTGTAATTTACATTAGATTTGTGTATATCATGTAACTCAAATGGATGTACCAGTAACATGTAATATCTCACACATTAGACAAAGAGGAGTGGAAACCAAGAATCATGCATCAATTGGACACTTCATACTTAATATTTCTGTATTTTTATTTTCTTACTAATAAATTGTGGGAGTCAGGCTTAATAGACCCAGTGGTTTCTTTTGACCTTGCTTTAACCAGCACCTGTTGAATAAGCAGGAGTGTTTATTAGCTTATGCATTTCATTTGATATTAAAACAATCATCACTCTTTGGTATTAAACAAGTAATTAATTTTACCTAGATATATCTCACTTCCTTCATGTTTTTCCTCCTTTACATATTCCTGAGACATTGCTGATTATATCAGTAATCTTGGTGGTTCTTAGGTGTCGTCGAGTCAGCTCCAACTCATAGTGACCCTATGTACAATAGAATGAAACACTGTCTGTTCCTGTGCCAGCTTCACAATGCTTGCTATACCTGAGCCCATTTTGCAGCCACTGTGTCAGTCCATCTCCTTGAGGGCCTTCCCTTTTTTCATTGACCCTGCACTTTACCAAGCATGATCCCATTCTGCAGGGA
This sequence comes from Orycteropus afer afer, assembly GCF_000298275.1. Lineage (NCBI taxonomy): Eukaryota > Metazoa > Chordata > Mammalia > Tubulidentata > Orycteropodidae > Orycteropus > Orycteropus afer. The sequence continues at coordinate 6,415,751 of NW_006921683.1, forward strand.
ATGGTTCCCTTCTGAAAACATGACCAAAGTAGGTCAGACAGAGTCTAGCCATTCTCTTTCTAAGGAGCATTCCGGCTGCACTTCTTCCAGGACGAATTTGTTAGTTCTTTTGGGAGTCCATTGTATTTTCAGTATTCTTCATCAGCACCACAACTCAAAAGCATCAACTCTTCTTTGGTCTTCCTTACTCATTGTCCAGCTCTCATGTTCATATGAGGCAATTAAAAATACCATCGCTTGGGTTAGGCCCACCTTAGTCTTCAAAGAGATGTCTTTGCTGTTCAGAACTTTAAAGAGGTCTTTTGCAGCAGATTTGACGGTAAAATAATTTGCTGGTATAATAGTATTACTTTGTTATCATTTCTCTGTAGATATTGATTAGTTTCCAAAGGTGCTTATATTATCCATATATGAGAACAGATTATTAATCTATCATTTAACACATACATGAGAACTATTGATGCTCACAAACACTACAATATTATTGTATTGGTTAATCTCAAGAGAAGAAATAGTCTTTAACTTTTTTTTTTTTTGCTTTTGCTGTGGGAAAAAATATGAATATATTTGCTACAGCAGCTACATTTTGTTTTGGCAATAGTTAAGGAAATATTAGCTTTTCTAGTGTTAACTTATTTAAAGTCCTTTGACTGATTTATTGAGTAGCATTTTTTAAATGAGCTGGCATAAAAAGTAGGTGAGAGATAATGGATATTTTTATTGATGGTCTTAAAAAGCAGTTTTATTTACAGTAGGTGGGTTTAATGATACTTTTATTGATGATTCTTAAAAGTAATTTTTCTCTAATGTTCCAAGAGAATATATGTGTTTGACTAATGTGATTTTAAATTTTGTCCAACAACAAAGTTTAGTTGCATTGAGAGTTACGTGTGCAGTTACTGATCATTTCAATCCCTTATGCTGTGAGTTAGTACATCAATGTCTCAGAGGATATTTTCTGGTTAATCTTTTGTGACCCAGATTTCCTCCATGGTACCTAAGTTGGGTGTCTTTCAGTCCTTGTTTACTGTCCAATTACATGCTTGATTGGAGACAGGAAGGTACAGCTCTCTATTTCAGAATAAATATGAAAGCCTTTCCCTTAATTCTTTTATTTGGTTCCATTTTACTCTCAAGTGCTTTAGTAATCTGTGATAATAATATACCTCTTGAAAAAATTTATAGTAACAGTTGGGGAAATGTTGAAATGATTCAAAATCTTTATTGAGAGTTAATCATCTTTATGTTTATATAGACAGGAGATATTTATTTCTGTGGAGAGATCATGTTTTGATATAACTAAGTTTTTTTTTTTTTCTTTTTCCTAGCTGACAGCACATTAGATCTAACCAATTTATCTTACTGTGATCTCAGTATAAATAAACTATCATGTCCTACATAATAAGGGTGTTTTGTGCTGATATTTTTACATTGTCTGTCTTCAATGACATTTGCATTCTGACATGGAGATATTCAGTGACATTTGCACTCTGACATGGAGAACAAAAAAGAAATATTTCTTAGGCTCTGTCGGCTAAGCATATTTTTAAGTTCATCAAAGAAATGTAAAATACTGAAAATTCTATTCTACTATAGTTTTTCTAGAACACTCATTAATATCACTGCTTTGAGCAAATATATACTAAATATATACCTGAATGGAACTTCATTTTACTAGAAGAGCAACAAAGGTTGCATTTATATATAAGATGCTAGATTTTTGATGTTTTGTTCTTTTCTCTCTATTCCTACTTCTCTGTGAGAGTTGAAGAATGAAAATAGACAGAATATTGCTGAAGTGAGATGGAGGGCAGTCACAGAGAAAAAAGAAATGTAGTAAACTGATTTTACCTATATGTCACACAGGAGAGAAAAATCACACTTTTTAAAGAGACAGAGTTCTCATAAATGAACGTGTATCAGCTATGCAGAGATTTAGTGTAATTTCCTAATGATTTAATAAATAATAGATGAAAATTCAGAGTCCCTAAGTGGTGGAAAAGGAGCTCTGGTAGCATAGTGGCTAAGACACTTGCCTGCTAACCAGACGGCTGGCGGTTCAAACCCACCAGCCACTCCTCGGAAGAAAGGTTGGGCAATCCTACTTCCGTAGTGATACTGCCTCAGAAACCCAAGGAGGGGTCGCTATGAGTCAGGTTTGACTCGACGGCACGTAACAACAACAACAACAACAAGTGGTGTAAATAGTTAAACACTGACTGCTGCTAACTCAAAGGTTGGTGTTTTTGAATCCACTCAGAGGCACCTTGAAAGATAAGCATAGCAATCTGCTTCCTAAAGGTAACAGTCTTGAAAACCACATGGAACAGCTTTTGCCTGTGCATTTTGGTACAAGTAGTTCTATGAGTGAGACTCCATTGTATACTGGCAGACGGCTAGGGTCACAACATTTGACTGAGGCCCTCTATGACCGAGAGGCCCTCTGCTGCCTGTCCAACATTATCTCCTACCACTTTCACACTGCCTGCCCAAACTAGCTTCATCTCTGAGTCCTAACCCAGAAAGCATGCTCCTCTTTGAGTGCCTGGAATGTTTTCCAGCGGTTGTCTTCATGACTTCCTCTCTCTTCCTTTAGATCTCTGCTCAATATCAGTCTAACAGAGAAACACTCCTTGTTGACCCTAAGTAAATAGCTCTTCCACTACAAACACATCATTTCCTTCCCCCTTACTTATGATTATTTTTCTTCTTGGTGCTTATTATTATC
>NW_006921683.1:6418579-6446176 GCF_000298275.1 Orycteropus afer afer
TATAAAAAATATATATATATAATTATTGTCTAGTTTTCCCTTAAGGGGCTCTGGTGGGCACAGTGGTTAAGGTATTGAGCTGCTAACCCAAAGATCTGTGGTTCAGACCCACCAGCCATTCTTCAGGAGAAAGATGAGGCAATCTGCTTCTGTAAAGAGACTTACAGGCTTGGAAACACTTTGGGGAAGTTCTGTTCTGTCTTATTGGGTCACTATGAGTTAGAATCAACTCTATGACATTAGGTTTGGTTTTTTGGTTTAGATCCCCCCTCCCATTGCAAAATATAGGCTGTTTAATGGCAAACACTTTTTGTTGACTATTTTATCCTTAACACATAGTACAGTGCCTGCCACAGAGTAAACAATAAATATTTGGAAAAAAGAGAGAAGAATGTAAGGTAGAACTGCCACTCAACACAACATCAAGCTGTGCCTGTATGATGCAGCCAGGTCTTGGAGGAGAGAATGACGGCTCCGTGAAGCACCAAAGAACATTTACTTCTTTGTCATCCCCATATTACATATTTCAGCAGATAAGAAATTTGTTTTTGGCTTCAAGGTTGCTGAAGGCTTCATAATGAAGATAAGACTTGGGCTTATCCTGGGATTATGGGTAGTATGGGTAGATAAAGGCAGGCAAATGATCATCAATCATAATGGAACTGTCTGACAGGTAGAAGGAGATTTATTATTTGTTACTTGGGGGGAAAATAACCCTCCGACTTAGATATGTGCATTTTAGAGCTATTTGCCATGAAATAGTATTTGAATCTGTTGAAGTAGATTAATATATATAAATGAGAGTGTAGTAAGAGGGAGTGCCTGAGTTGTTCAAATGGTGCAAATTGTTAATGCTCTAGGCTACTAACAGGAACAGGAGGTTCAAGTCCACCAAGGGTCACCTCCAAAGAAAGGCCTGGTAATCTACTTCCAAAATATCAGCCACTGAAAACTCTATGGAGCACAGTTGTACTCTGGCTCACATGGGATTGCCGTGAGTCAGAGCTGACTCAATGGTTACCAGTGTGTATGTATAGTTAGAGGGAGGAAGGTACTAGAGCTTGGAAATGGCCCTGTTTAACAGACAGGAAGGGGATCATACCATCAAAGGAAATAGGAGAACAGATGTATTGGAAAGCAGAATAGTGAATACCAATGGAAGTGAGAGTTTTGAAAATACAGCAATAAAAATGGAGAGCTGTTTCAAATAGTAAAGTAATGTCTTGTGGAAGAATTAGAAGAAGGCCATTGGACTTGGGATGTAAAGGCCATTGGACTTGGCCTTGTTGTTGTTATGTGCCATCAAGTCGGACCCAACTCATAACGACCCTTCCTCGGGTTTCCAAGGCGGTATCACTATGGAAGTAGATTGCCCAACCTTCCTTCTGAAGAGTGCCTGGTGGGTTTGAACCACCAGCCTTCTGGTTAGCAGTCAAATGCCTTAGGTACTACACACTACCAGAGCTGCTGGACTTGGACTTGGCCTTAGTGCAGTTTAAGTGTTGTTGTTGTTGTTGTTGTTATGTGCTGTTGAGTCAGACACGACTCATAACAAACCCTTCTTGGGTTGCCACGGCAGTATCACTATGGAAGCAGATTGCCCAACCTTCCTTCCAAGGAGTGACTGGTGAGTTTGAACTGCCAGCCTTCGGGTTAGCAGTCAAGTGCCTTAGGCACTATGCTACCAGAGCTCCTACTTTAAGTGATGGAAGGGTATAAACCAGGTGGAATGGACTTAAAAGTGATAATGTGGGAAAGAGGGTGACCAATACTGATAATACATTCGTGAAGCTAGGCATGGAGTAGAATGCAAGAGATCATACATACCATTGACGGATAGTGCATGGTTAAGGAATCTTCACTTTTAATGGACAGGATACAACACCCTCCTTTCCATCCCTGTGCTGAGGCTCAGAGGGACCAGTGCCTTCCTCAGAGACTCCCTCAGGCCTACCCTTTTAGGTAGGCCACTAATTCTGTCATCTTCCTCTTTTCCAGCATGCCTGTGTCCACATATGACCAGCATTTTCACATGTAGTAAAATGGTTCCACTTGTGGAGCTGAGAAGAAAGTCAGATTGGGTTGCTACTGACTTTTTGCTGCTTCTTTCTTGATAATCTTTCCTAACAGTGCAGATTCTGTTCTCTTTAGGCAAAAAAGTCACAGTGCACAACATCAAACTTTTATTGCTCAACATCATATTGTCTTGAGGAGAAAACCAAGGCCGTGTGAAATACCAGAAAGCATATATTCCCTTGCAGCTCTCAAGGAACCCATGAATCGTGAACAACAGAGCCAAATCAGAGCATATTGGAAGCTTAGACTATAAACAGGTATCTGTAATAACACAGATTTATCTCATTACATACCCTAAGAGTTGCCTTAGAAAAACTACTTGAGTTAAAATGAATTTTTATTAAGTTGTTTTGTTTGTTTGTTTCTCATGCACTAAGGCAATGGTAGAATTCTTGACTCCATGAGGAGGGAAACTCAAGTTCAAATTCCAGCCAGTGTACCTCAAGTGCAGCCACCACCCATCTGTCAGTGGAGGCTCGTGTGTTACTATGATGCTGAACAGATTTCAGCAGAGCTTCCAGACTAAGATTAACTGGGAAGAATGGGCTAGCGATGTACTTCAGAAAATTAGCCAATAAAAAACCTACAGATCACAAAAATCTGATCCACAACCAATTATGAGGATGGCACAGGATCAGGCAGCACACAGGGTCACGCTGAATCAGGAACCAACTCAATGGCAGCTAATAACAACAGCACTGGTGAGGCAGGAATGTAAAAATGATAGACTTCAATACTGAAGAATTTTCTAAGAGAATTGGTCATAGATAGAATGGTGCATAAAGTGATGTAAGGAAAAGAGAATTTTCTAAGATCTGGAGATTAAGATCACCAATCCCCTTTATATTCATTTTTCATTAAAGGTAGACAATCTCTGTAAGAAGCTAAACACTTCTAATGTGGCAGATGGCAGGTTTTCATGGGGTCAGGTCACTGCTGCTCCCTTTTTTCTATCTAGAAAACTACAGACATTAAGTTTACAGTAGATTTAGAGACCCACAAGAGGAAGGAACATATCATTGTCACATCTATACAAGTTATTGTGTTGATTCCGATCCATGATGGCCCCATGTGTCTTATAGTAGAACTGTGTCCCATAAGGTTTTCAATGGCTGATTTTTCAGAAGCCGATTACCAGGCCTTTCAGTTAACTGCTGCGAGCATTATTCATTTGCACCACCCAGGGACTCCTTCATCTCTGTATGCCCCCATATTACCTAGCACAATGCCATGCTCCTAATATATATTCAATGTATATTTCTGAGTTCCGTATCTAACTTAATCATTGCATGTTAGCACGGGAAGTTCCTTGGAGCTCATCTAGTTCAATATTTTTTTAATATTATCACATATGATAAACCTGGATGAAAAAAAATCCATTGCAGTCCAGTTTTTTCTTACTCTATGGGACTGAGGAGAACTTCCTCATAGGGTTTCCAAAGCTGTAAAACTTTAGGGAAGCAGACTGCCACATCTTTCTTCCATGGAGCAGCTGGTAGATTCAAACTGCTGACTTTTTGGTTAACAGCCAAGAGTTTAACCACTGTGCAATCAGTCCTCCTTGAATCACCTGAATGCCTTATTAAAATGCAGTTCTGATCCTATGGATCTGTAGTGAAGCCTGAGATTCTGAATTTCTAACAAGCTTTCAGGGATAATCTGTGCAGCTAGTCCATGGACCACACTTTGAGTAGCAGGATCTAGTGGAGTGCACATCCAAGAGTACTCCTAATACTATAGGTGGGCTGGGGGTCACAAAGCCACAAGATGATCATAGTTCATCTTCCTGCATTGACAAATGTGCTTGAAGAAAATTTGAAATATGATATATTTTAAAATATTTAACAGATACATTAGAAAATAGAATGAAAAATTTGATTAAGAAAGTACAAGAAAAGCGTTAAAAGAGATTTTTGGTGGTTGAAGTCTTCCCCTTTAGATTGTTGTTGTTGTTGTTATGTGCCCTCGAGTCAAACCCAACTCATAGCGACCCCTCCTTGGGTTTCCGAGGCAGTATCACTACAGAAGTAGGATTGCCCAACCTTCCTTCCGAGGAGTGGCTAGTGGGTTTGAACCGCCAGCCGTCTGGTTAGCAGGCAAGTGTCTTAGCCACTATGCTACCAGAGCTCCCCCCCTTTAGATTATATATACCCAACTGGCTTTCAGAAAATGCAATCATTATCATCTGTTGTTGAAGGAGTGCTGGTGATATAGTAGTTTAGTGCTCCAGCTGCCCCATGGGAGAAAGATGTAGTGGTCTGCTTGCAAAAAGATTTACAACCTTGGAAACCCTAGGGAACAATTCTGCTCTGTCCTGTAAGATCACTTTGAATCAGAATTGACTCAACAACAATGGATTTGTTTTTTTGTTTTGGATTATCTGCCATTAGAGGTACTTTAAAGGAAGGAAAAAAAAAAAAAATCAGAAACACTAACCTAGTCCTAGTAAGGAAATGGAGACCCAGGAAGATAAAAATAGCTAGTGACCTAATAATAATATTGATGACAGCAGCTGACATTTATTGGATTTTTACCATGAGCCATGTATGATAGAAAATTCTTTATATATGTTATCACATTTCACATTCATGGCAGTTCTCTGAAGTACATACTATTGTTCCCATTTTTTTTTAATTATGGTGAAATATGTATAACAATATATATGTGACAAAAGGAGCTCTGGTGGTGTAGTTGTTAACCAAAAGGTCAGTGGTTTGAACCCACAAGCCCCTCTGTGGGAGAACAATGAGGAAATTCACGTCTATAAAGATTAAAGACTTGGAAACCCTGTGGGGTAGTTCTGCTCTGGCCTAAAAGGCCACTATGAGTCAGAATCGACTCTATGGCAGTGGGTTTATATATAAAAAAACACTTACCATTTCAATCATTTTTACATTAATATTCACCATATTTTTCAACTATCACAACAATTTGTTTCCAAATTTATTTACAACCTTTAACAGAAACTGAATGCCCCTTAAGCAACAACTCCCATTCCCACCTACTCCTGGTAACCACTAATAAACTTCGGTCTCTAGGCATATTCTAGATATTTCACATAAATTAGGCCATACAATATGTGTCCTTTTTGGTCTAATTTATTTCACTCAGTGTGTTTTCAAGGTTCATTCATGTCATAGCATGTATTAAAACTTTGTTTTTTCTTTATGGCTGAATAATATTCTGTTGTATGTATATACTGCATTTTGTTTATCTATGCATATGTTGTTGGTTATTTAGGTTGTTTCTATCTTATAACTACTGTGAATATTACAGTGAATGTCCTTGTACAAGTGGTCTGAGTTCCTGCTTTTAAGTCCTTTAAATATATACTAAGAGGAATGCTAGGTCATGTGATAATTCTATGTTCAACTTTTTGAGGACCAACCAAACAGTTTTCAATAGTGGCTGCACCATTTTACAATCCCATCAATGGATAAGGGTTCCAATTTCTCCACATCTTTGTCAACATTTATTGGTTTCCATTTTTTGGTTACTAGCCATCTGTTACACAAAGAGATACCTCACTTTGGCTTTGATTTGCATTTCCCTAGTAACTAATGATGTTCAACATATTTTCATGTGTTTATTGGTCATTTCTGTATCAAACAGATGATAATGATTGCATTATCAAGTCCTTTGCTAATTTTTTTATTAGATTATTTGCTTTTTTGTTGTTGAGTTGTAGGATTTTGTTATGTCTATTTTTATATTTTGTAGATATTAAATCCTTATCAGATGTAGCCTAACCAAACTCACTGCCATCATGTCAATTTCAATTCATATGACCCCCATAAGGTTTCCAAGGCTGTAAATCTTTATAGAAGCAGAGTCCCTTATCTTTCTCTTATGGAGAAGCTGATGGGTTTGAACCACCCACTTTTTGATTAGCAGCCAAATGCCTTAACCACTGCACCACTAGAACTCCTTTATCAGATATATAGTTTCCAAGTATTTTCTCCTATTCTGTAATTTGTCTTTGCACTTTGTTAATAAAGTCCTTTGAAGAGAAAACATTTTCATTTTGATGAGGTCCAGTTTATCTATTTTATCTTTAGTTGCTCATGCTTTTGATGACATATCTAAGAATCCATTGTCTAAAACAAGGTCTCGAAGTATTACCCCTATGTTTTGTCCTGAGAGTTTTATGCTTTTAGGTTTTACATTTAGATTGTTGGTCCATTTTGAGTTAATTTTCATATGTGCTGTGAGTCCAAGTTTATTTTTTTTTTGCACGTGTAAATCCATTTGTACAAGCACCATTCATTGAAGAGGTTATTTTTTCCTCCATTTAATGGATTTAGCAACCTTTTTAAAAATCAACTGATCATTCAAAGACCTAAATGTAAAACACAATACCATAAAGTACTTCAAAGATGAAATAGAGGTAAACTTAGGGGCCCCAATTTATGGCATAAATAGGCTTTCATGCATAACCCAAAAGGCACAAGCAGCAGAACAGAAACTAGATGATTGGGACCTTTTAAAAATTAAATTTTTATGTGCATAGGAAGACTTCTCCAAAAGAGTAAAAAGAGAATCTACAGATTGGGAAAAAAATATTTGGCTATGACACCCAACAAGGGACTTATCTCTAAACTTTATGGAAAATTTCAACACCTCAACATCAAAAAGACCAACAGTCCAATTAAAAAAAATAGGCAAAGGACATGAAAAGACACTTCACTTATGAAGATATATAGGGAGCCAACAACAGACACATGAGGAAATGCTCACAATCTTTAGCCGTTAAAACCAAAAAACCAAACTCACTGCCATGGAGTCAATTCTGACTCATAGCAACTCCATTGTGTTTCCAAGGCTATAAATCTTTTTGGAAGTAGATCATCCCATCTTCCTTTGGTGGAGCAACTGGTGGGTTTGAACTGCTGACCTTCCAGTTAGTAGCCAAATGCCTTATCCACTACAGCACCACAGCTCTGCAAATCAAAACAACAATGAGATACCATCTCATCCCAGCAATAATAGCAAAGTTCAACAAGTCTGAAAACAACAAATGCAGCAAGGGTATGAAGAGATTGGTACTCCTGTACACAGCTGGTGGGACTGTAAAATGGTAAAACCACTGTGGAAAACAGTATGGTGCTTCCTTAAAAAGTTGGAAATAGAAATATCATTTGATCCAGCAATTTCTCTACTAGAAATATATCCTAAAGAGGTGACATCCAAGACATGAATAGAGATATGGACACCCATGTTCCTCACAACACTATTCACTATAGCAAAGAGATTAAAACAATGTAATTGCCTATCAAAAGATGAAGGGATAACCAAACTGTGGTACATTCATACAATGGAAGACTATGCAATATGCAACATTAAGGAATAATGAAGAATCCATGAATCACCTCATAACATGGATGAACTTGTAGGATATTATCTGAGTGAAATAAGTCAATCATGGAAGGACAAATATTGTATGAATCCATTATGATAAGAAGTCAAGGGAAGGTTTATGCAGGAAAAAAACTTACTTTGTTGGTTACCAGATATGGGAGGAATGAGGAATGGAAATTTCTCACTAGTTAAGAGCCAAGTGCTGATTTGGGTGAAGGAAAAGGCAATATAACAAAATTTTGTGACCAGCACAATAACAATAAAGAAAAGGAGGACACAGAGAGACACACAGAAGGTATAGACAACAGAGGCAAATACTATTACATACACAATACTGCATTATTAGTAACAACAAACACTAGTCTACAGGTAGATGTATGGAAAGTTGAAAAGATCAGGTGTGGATAGGCAAAGAAGAATATACCCATAACAATAGATTTGGCTGATGATATTCCTACATATGTATTTATGCTACCAAAATATCCATATACATTATAGAAATAACAGGGGACAAGGTTAGAGTAGCTTCTCAGCAACAACCAAGCACCTTGAGGGAGTGTCGCTGGGCCTGTGGGCTTGAGACCATGGTCTCTGGAGGAATAAAGCTCAATTGCCGCAACATAGTACAAAAAAATATTGTTCTACATCCTAGCTTCATTGAGTAGCAATCAGCTGTTAAAAGCTTTCCAGCGGCCATCTAAGATACAACTATTGATCTCCCCTTCACAAAGAAGTGTGAAGTTTCTGTATTTGTGATACTTTGCAAGAAATGTGAAGAAAATCAAAGTCATATGGAAACAATTAGTCAAAGGGAATATCAGCCTTCATGACCCTGAGATCCGAAGAACTAGATAGTACCCAGAATAACAATGCCAGCTACTTGGAAAGGGATCGTAATTGGAGATCCTTGATAAAGTGGGAGGAAAAATGTGGAACAAAATCAAAAACACTAAAATGACCAGAATTACTGGTTGGAAAGAGATTGGTAAATCTCCTGAGACTATGGCCTTGGGTTATCCTTCAGACCTGGATCTGGACTCACTTCTGTGAATTAGCTCTTAGCCAAACAGTAGAAAAGTGTACAAGCAGAACACCTACCCGAGGGAGATGTACCTCCATACCTCAGAGAGATGCACACATTAGAACAATCAACTATGAGGAATCAGAGGGGTAGTACTTACATAGGAGGAAAACTGGACAGACAAGAGTGCATAGATAAGAAGGAAACAGAGAAGGGTCAGTCACAGGGAGAAGATGGGAGGAGAGCTGTTTATTGTTGGAATTGTAATGGGTGCCATGAAACAAAATATGTATGAACTGTTGCGAGTAAAATAAATTTGGCACCCAAATCATAATAAAAAGTTTTTAAAAATAAATTGATAATAATAATAAATAAATAAACTTCACTGTTGTCAAGTTGGATCCAACTCATAGCGAGCCCTTCTTGGGTTTCTGAGGTGCTATCACTACAGAAGTAGGTAGCCCAATCTTCCTTCCAAGAAGTTGCTGGTGGGTTTGAACTGCCAGTCTTCTGGTTAGCAGTCAAGTGCTTCTGGCCTACAAATTCTATTCCATTGGTCTACATGTCTCTCATTACACCAGAACCAGACTGTTTTGATCACTGTAGCTTTATATGCTGCATTGAAATTGGGGCATATGAGTCCAATTTTTCCTATTTTAGATATGAGAAAACTGAGTCTTAGGACAGCCAGGTTGCTTGCCCTAGAACTCACATCTGCCTGATGGCAAAGTCAGTGCTGTCAATCATAGTGTTTCAGTGCCTCCAGAAGTAAGTACAGCTAGTGCTTGAACGCACACTATCTCACTCCTATCCAGGACTTAGTTGACAAGCTGGCAATGTTTTTCACAGAGGAGCTGAGATGAAGAAGGTTGATGCAATTTGGCAGCACCTGATGTTTCCAAGGAGTGCTTTTTAAATTACAGAAATTTGCCTTATATGAATATGAGTATTTACTTCTACCTGGTTTCTTTCATAATAATAATAATATACAGATTAGCTGTTTTCTGTTCAGTACCTGAGCCACGGTTGTAGGCTCACACAAATCAGTTCTTTCTTGCTAATGTGTACTTTTCCTGCTGAGCAATCTTCAGAGTTAAATGAAACGTCTGTCTGTAGTGAGCTTTTATAAGTTGTATTATCAAGTGACAGTTAATGGATTTAATTTATTATACAAATAGAATTTAAAAAGGTGGCACCTGGAGTATTATAAAGAATGAATTCTCTATTTCTATGCATTTCAACTCAACATTCTAGAAGCTATCCAGACAAATCCTTTCTGTATTTGTGAAATTATTACTTCTGTGTTTATGATACCAAATATGCATGGAGTTCACCCTGCAATAAACACAAAATGCCCACTGCCCACAGATATACCAAGTGACCAAGAGCATCTGCATAGGTGCTCCAGTCCCAGTGCCAATAGACTTAATCCTATAGTCTTCCCTATAATCTATCCTTGACATTTCCAAAAATGAAAAACTCTGTATCATTGGTATTAGAGAGACTTTATACAAATTTGAGTTTAGAAAAAACTAACTATCTTAGAAGTCATGAAAGCTGACATTGCTGATACTGTTGGTGAACCCCAGAGTAAGTAGAAACTCGGAAGTTTTCCATCTCTTCTTTTTTTTTTTTTTTTTTTTAGCTAATAACTATTAAAATCATATGCCAATGACAAAAATGGTGCTCTGAATTACATGATATCATCTTTTTGCATATCTCTTCATAACAATGTCAGAGAATATTTAAACATTTAACATAACTTGTTAAGCAATGAATGCCACAGGAGTTGAAAATACTGTCATGGAATTTTCATGGTATTCAAAACAAAACTATCTCTGTAAGTTATACAAAGATTCCATCCAACAGCTTAGAATTTCCCTATGCTATCTAACAGCAGCAATAAAATAGTACATATCATTTGTGAGGAAAAGCTGACGGTCACAGGAGCATCTTAATATTTAATTGGCACATGTAATCATCTCTCTGTGGCTTTGGTTTGAGAGATGCAGAGGAGCCACACCATGAGAAAACCTCTCCTCTAGTGAAGCCCCAAATCCACCATATGCAATCTGTGATTCATACTTCTTGTTAGCTACTCTTAAGTTGGGCCTGGACTCACAGAGATGCCTGCTTTATCTCAACAATGGAACAAAATGTTGCTGGCTCCTATGCCATACTCATGACCAGTTGTGGGTCATATTGTTGTGCTTCATAGTGTTTTCATTGGCTACTTTTTGGAAGTAGATTGCCAGAGCTTTCTTCATACCCATCTTAGGCTGAAAGCTCTGCCAAAACTTGTTCAGCATCATGATGACTTATAAGCTTCCAATGACAGACAGATGATGGTTGTGCATGAGTTACATTGACTGGAACCACTCTCAGGTAACCCACAAGGAAGGCAAGAATTCCACCACTGAATCATCAGCCTTGCTATATTTTTATCATTGTTTTTGAAGCTCAAATAATCCTGAGAAGGGTAACCCATGAAATTCCCTGAATGTAATGTGAATACACTTTTAGACACTTCATAGGCCAACCAGATGAGAAGCTGTATTTTCCTAATGAACAAGGGGGTAAGGACACTTGCACATAATTTCTTATAGTTTTCGGCTGGTCAACTCTCCATTGTAACAGTCCATTTTTACAGGTCATTATTACATCACAAAAGCCCAACACAAAAAACAAACAAATCAAACTCACTGCTGTCGAGTCGACTCTGACTCATAGCAACTCCTCCTTGGGTTTCTGTGGCATTATCACTATGCAAGTGGATTGCCCATCCTTCCTTCCAAGGTGTGGCTGGTGGGTTTGAACCACCAGACTTCAGGATAGCAGTCAAATGCCTTAGGCACCATTTCCTTAGCACACAATCTCCCCGTGATTTTATGTACATATTTGTATAATATTATTTGGCTATGCTTTCAAAAATTGAAAGAATAAATATTTAAAAAATACAGATTAAACATCTTTTAAAAGATGTAAATTTCCTAGAAGAATATATTTTATTCTACCATATTTGGCAAGCATCTTAGGAACTGATTCCCTTTTTTATCAGTAAGAGTTAAAACAAAGAACTTTGAATTTCATGAGTTACGTGGTCTCACTACTCATCCTCGCTGATGGTCAAAGACCTGATAACTTTAGTATTAAATCTAATCATAAATCAAGTTCTTGTAGTATAACTTTTCTTAGTATTAATTTTATGGTTGTAGTAATTAAAATCAAGTTTGGGTGACATAAACAGTAATCAATGTTAATAAGCCCAGTGCTCCAGACAAGCCAAGCATATGTGCCACCTGAAAAAAGAGCAGCCCCACCAACTGGAGAAGAAACACAGGACACCAACCAGCTGCTTCAGAATTGCCTGTTGTAAAGCCTGGTTACTGCATTAAGTCAGAATAGCATTTGTCTAATTTAACTCTGAGGTGGTAGCCATGGGTACATTAGCAGACAGACTGGTATCTTGCCATTCTATGACTTGCAGGAATTGCCAACCAAACCAATTTACTATGATGATAAGAGGATTCATAGCCTTCAGGACCAGTAAGCATTATTTAATGGGAAAAAGGCATATTCGCCCTCTTAGGGAATTTTATCTCTTCTCAATGATGAGAGCTTTAAGGTTTTACTGTGAAAATCCGCAAAAGGTGCTTTTATAAAATCCACAATCTTTTGAGATAGTTCCAAGGACAATGGCACAGGAAAGAGGTATTGTAAAGTAGAAGCTGAGTCAAACTCAGAAGTAAAAAATGAAATGTCATTACTATGAAGAGAAATTGACTTCTTTCTCTAGATGCATCCTATTGGATATTCAAATGTCATTTACTATATTTGTTTATTCACAATGAACCACAGTGTACGAGTGCTCTACCTATGTATGATAAGAATGATAGATGATAGGCAGGCAGATAGATAGACAGACAGACAGACAGACAAAGGCTGGCTAGAAGGATAAATAGATGATAGATGGCTGTCAATGAGTCAGCTCCAATTCATGGTAAACTTATATACAAAAAAGCAAAATGTCACATCTGGTCCTATAGCATCCTCCTGATTGCCCACATACTTGAGTCCATTGTGGCTATGGTGCCAGTCCATCCCACCTAGGGTCTCCTTGTCCTAGTTGGCCCTCTACTTCATTAATTGTGATGTTCTTGTCTAGTGATTGATGATGTGTCCAAAACAACAAATTTGGACAGTGTTCTGTTGTGGCCCATAAGATTTTCATGGGAGTAGATTTTGAGAGTAGATTTTTAGGCCTCTCCTCCTAGTCTGTCTTAGTCTGAAAGCTCTGCTGAAACCTGACAACTATGGGTAGTGTCCCTATTGGAATTTGAAATACCATTGGCATAGTTTCCTGCATCACAGCAGCACAGACGCCACCACAGTATGACAAACTGACAGACAGGTTATGGACCACTGCTAATGACCTGTGCATTTTCTGTTTAACATTCTCTCCTGTGAAATTCTCAAAGCTAGATAATTGAGCATCTACGTTGTTCTTACTCTGCATATGTAGAAGACACCAATTATTGCTGCAAATCTTGTTTTCATTTGGTTCAGAACTGCCTTTTGAATTTAAGAGCCTTTATTTCCCAGCCAGTTTGAGAGAGAAAAAAGCTGATAGTGACTATGCCCTCCACAGACTCTTTGCTATGCAGTTATATCAGACTGCACACTATGGGCAACTTCATCTCCAAATCCTGTGACTCAGCTTAAGCTAAATGCAGGCCTCCTGATTGGTGCTGATGTGGCAACAGAAGATAGAGCTATCATTCTTCAAAATCCCCTTCCTGTGCCTCTCACATTGATCCTTTGCTCTTCGTGTCTCCTTTGTGTTCATATATTGTTCCCTTAATTTCTCTCTGCCTGGATGTAGAGCTTTTCTTCTCTCTAAAATGCCACCATCTACCATGTCCCCATTTCATATTTCTAATAATCCCTGCTAATTTCCTACAAAGATCATTAACTCATTTCCATTTCTTACTCCTCCACAAATCTGAAATGATCCTCTGCCAGTTTCCATAAACATTACATGATTTCCTTTCTAGACCTAAAATAAATAATGATGAAAAAAGTAATAATTACCATAATGTGTTGAAATTTACTATATTTCAGGACACACGAGGCTACACACTTCATATTCCTTATTTAATTCTTGCTAATGAGGAAATAGTTTCATCCTCTTTTAATGTATAAAAGTCAGTGAGGTTCCTAAGAGGTTTTCTTTGGTGTGGGAAACAGCACATGTTTGCTTCATGATGGGCTGTAACTGCTAGGCCTGGGGTGAAGTTTGACAAATATTTACACCATTTCACTCAAGGCCATGCATTGACCCAAATCTATTCACACAGATACATTAATTTTACTGCAAATTTATCATTATATATCCATTAAATATATCTCTTGAGAAACCCAGAAATTTAAATATTATAGGTAGACCTATGGGCATTAGGAAGAGACAGGGACAACTAAAGCAAATGGGAAAGACAAATAAAAATATGGGGAACTGGTTCTTCTATGGTTTTGAAGCCTCTGACCCAGTGGAGCTCCCTGAAGTTTGGCAGCTGAGCAAGCTGATGGGAACTGTGAAATGGTTGGGTAAGATTGCTCTTTTCCAACCCTTTCCCCACAAAACTGAAGAATATTTCTTTCTATTGAGAAGAAAGCTACAAATACATTTTAAAACTGTTTAAGTTGTGTTAATAATAAGGAAACTGAGACCCAGATAGACCAGTGATAGAGCCTTTGCAAACCCTCTTTGTGATAAGATGTATGTCAACCATAAACTCCATTAAAGTTTATGTTATGCAAAAAAAATTAACTTTAGGTAATTCCCTTATTTCCTGAAAAGATAGATAGCCCTAAACTTTTAAAGTCTCCTGAATAATAGAGATGCCTTTACTATACAAATAAATGGGGTCTGGCCAGGCCAAAAAGACAACATAGTAACTTGATGTCAGCAAATTTCAGAAAGGGAGGCATAATTCATTCAGTCAGATCGAGATTAGCCAACGGTGGATGTTCTACTCTATTTCCTCCTTTTGTCCTTAAAAAACCCATAATAATTGCCCCATATTGAGCCCTCCTATCTTTCTGAAGGGAGCTCTGGTAGCGTAGTGCCTAAGGCACTTGACTGCTAACCAGAAGGTTGGCGGTTCAAACCCACCAGCCACTCCTCAGAAGGAAGGTTGAACAATCTACTTTCATAGTGATACTGCCTCGGAAACCCACAGAGAGGTTGCTATGAGTTGGGTCTGACTCCACAGCACAAAGCAACAACAACAACAATCTTTCTGAAACAGAGTTATCCCTATATGCATAAAGATTAGCTCCTTAAATAATTTCATTGTGCTTTAATTATTTCTTAACAGTTTAATTAATTCAAAAAGTTGGTTTATTTAATTGTACAGCAGGCATATGTATGTAGTCCAAAATTGCATTACACTGACCCCAGCCAGTGTGGTCGGCCACCTTCTTGTTCCCTTCAGTTATAATAATTTACCCAGCTAATAAGCAGCATCACGATAAGTGGAGAAAAGATCAAAGTTGTCAAAAACTTCATTTTACTTGGTTCTACAATCAACAATCAACACAGATGGAAGCAGCAGTGAAGAACTTAGAAGGATATTGCAAATCTGCTGCAAAAGACCTCTTTAAAGTGCTGAAGAGCAAAGATGTCTCTTTGAAGACTAAGGTGCACCTAACCCATGCCATGATGTTTTCAGTCACCTCATGTGCCTGTGAAAGCTGGAACAACAAAAACTGAAGAAGAGTTGATACTTTTGAGTTGTGATGTTGGTGAAGAATACTGAAAGTACCATGGACTGCCAGAAGAACTAACAAATCTGTCCTGGGAAAAATGCAGCTGGAATGCTCCTTAGAAGGGGGAATGGCCAGACTTCATCTCACCTACTTTGGTCATGTTGTCAGAAGGGACCATTTCCTGGAGAAGGATATCATGCTTGGTAAAATAAAGAGACAATGAAAAAGGGGAAGGCCCTCAATGAGATGGATTGACACAGTGGCTGCAACAATGGGCTCAGGTACAGCAAGGGTTGTAAGGTTAGTGCAGGACCGGGCAGTGTTTGGTTCTGTTGTATATAGGGTTGCTATGAGTTGGAGAGGACTCAATGACACCTAACAACAACAACAAACTCTAAATGCATCATAAAAATTATCAATTTAAAAAGAGGGAGGAGGGAGGAGTATTTTGTAGGGAAAGCTTTAAGAAGCAAGGTAAATGTTAATAGAAACAGCACCTGGGTTTGAGTTCCAGCTCCATCATGTCCCATATATAGCCCTTAGTTTCATATATTCAATAATGGGAATACTAGTGCCATACATCTCATCACATTACTGTAAGAACTAAGTGAACTAAGGTATTTTAAAATGCTTTGTAAATTGCAAAACATTCTCCAAGGAAGATTATAATTAGCCTCATCACTTTCATTAACTATAGTAACTTCAAAGTACTTAATTTCTCTTATTGATTAATTCTAAAGAGATTTTCTTCCATTCCATTACTTTTCAGAAGCTTAATAATTGGTGGTATTTCACTACCACAAAAAAAGAAAAAGGAAAAGAGAATCTTTCCTGGGGCTTGAGTCTGTATTTTAAAGGCTTTTTATTCCCTAGAGCAGAGGGGAGCCCCACCTCCTCAGACAGACACCTTATGCACAACACCACATCAAGCCCACTGCTCCTGTATGCAAACCCCTGAGAGAAACATGAAGATGCCTTAATGAGCTCTCACCTGCCCACCTGCATCTCAGTGGCAGCTTGTGCTTAGCTTTGAGCAACTATCTAATGAACAACCAAAAAAAAAAAAAAAAAACATCAAACTCAGTGCTGTGGAGTCAAATCCAACTCATAGCGACCCCTCCTTGGATTTCTGAAGCAGTATCACTATGGAAGTAGATTGTCCAGCCTTCCTTCTGAGGAGTGGTTGATGGGTTAGAACCACCAGCCTTCTGATTAGCAGTCAAATGCTTTAGGCTACGCCACTAGAGCTCCCATCTAAGAAACAAGAGAACCAAATGTCTCTTTCTCAGAATATTTGTGATTCCAGTGTCCTAACAGCTCTGGCAGCATTTGCTCCTAAAACCACTTGAGCTTCCAAGTGTTACATGAGGCTCTGCAACATGGATAGAATTGCATACTACAGACACATCTGTGGACATTTCAGAGATTACCATTGTTGAATCAGTTGGGGGCAGATGAGGGTGTTTAGCAAGAGAATAAGATTGACAACAGGTATTAACCTGAGAACAGGCTTTTGTGAATTACTGGGCCCAATGCCTTGGACTTCAGGAGTTTTGGCAACTGCTGCAGACCAAGGGGCTCTGTGTTTGCTGAGGTGCCAGAGGGGTGAGGTTACCTCTGGGAAATGGTTGAGTTCACTTTTAAAAGTGCACATGCCGTGGGAAATAAATATATAACCTCTCACTATCTGTCTTTCTAAAAAATATGTCAGTTTTAACCTTTTTTTTGCCCTTTAGGTGTTTTGAGTAGGTAGTGCTCATAGAAATTCTGATTTTGTTCTTTTGTTTATTAGATGATTGCTCAGCAAGAGAATAGGAAGGAGAAACACCAAAGAATGCCCAGAAATTAGAAGTATCTAAGCAATATTAGTTGTATCTCTGTTATATTTTAAGGCATAAAGGTAATAAACTATTCATAGAACAATCCAAAAGAGCATATTTTCTGTTCCAAGAGTGTCACCTGTCACTGCTCTTCATGTCTCTTGCTGGGGAGTGAGCTGTGACTCACGGCAAACTTATGTATAAGAGAAGGAAACACTTCCCAGTCTTGTGCCAACTTCATGATCATTGGTATGTTTGAGCTCATTGTTGCAGCCATTGTGTCAATCAATCTCACTGAGCGTTGCCATTATTTTCCCTGACCCTCTATATTACCAAGCATGATGTGCTTTTCTGGGGATTGGTCTTCTCTGATGACCTAACCAGAGAAAGTTTCTTGTAAGACTAATTTTGAGTGGGATCCGACTCATAGTGACCCCACCTTGGGTTTCTGAGGCAGTATCCCTACGGAAGTAGATCACCCAACCTTCCTTCTGAGGAGTGGCTGGTGGGTTCGAACCACCAGCCTTCTGGTTAGCAGTCAAATGCCTTAGGCACTACGCCACCAGAGCTCCTATTCTTTTGGCAGTCCATGTATATTCAGTAGTCTTTGCCGACACCACAATTTGAACACATCAGATTGTCTTCTCCCTTCTTTTATCAGTGTCCAGCTTTCAAATGAATATAAGCCATTTGAAAAGACTGTGATGTGGGTCAGAACCACATATGGATTACTGCTTTAAGTAATATGAAAGAATATGCCATATAATGGTGGTTCCAAATAAATTTTGCAGGTGATGGTGATGATAAATAAAATGCCTATTAACATTTTTTATTTGTAACTAATATTGAATGTGTCTAGAAAAGTATGAGGATATTACAAATATTAAATAGAAATATTAACTATATTAAGAAAAAAGTTAAAAGGCATATTTAGGTAGAAGATTATGTGATTTTTATTTTTAAACTTTCAGTTCTTTTTTTTTGCTTCATTAGAAGAAAAGTAATTCACAGTCCCTAGCACATCATTGTAAATAATTACTCTTCTGGCCTTTTTATTAGTAGGTTTTTGTTTATAGTTTTATGTCAAGAATAATGTTTATAGATTGGCACAACGTAAAAAAAAAAAAATCACCTTGTTTAAAATTGGCCTACCATTTAAATATCATCATCTTGGCAATGAACTCCTTCTAGATTTATCCTTCTCAATTGTGGGCATTAAGCCCATAAATAGGAATGCTAAAGGGAAAAAGTGGGGGGTGGGGTTACTTCCAAGAGAAGAGTAGCCTTGGAGAAGTGAATGGAAAATTTTGCCTCTGTTTAGCATGAATGAGCCTGGGATTTAAATAACATTCTTTAAGCCAGATAAATAGTTTTTCTTTGGCTTCATAATCATGCATTGCATTCAAATATTTAAGTGAAATGTTTTCCGGCTTTCCTCACTTCGGCTTTGATCTTTACATGCTCTGTTGTATTTTAACTCATCAGCTTCATCAAACAAAATATCTAAGAGATGCAAATTTGCTGTAATGCAATGGGAGTACCTGTAATTGAGTTTTTGTTTTGTTTAATTTTATACACACATACATGATTGAGTTGAGCTTTTTTGTTTTATTTTAGATACACACACACACTCACATATCACAAAATGTGGAAATATATCAGAATGATAATAGTAGTTACTGCTTGGTTGTCACATCATGAACAGTTGTGATTACCTCATTTAATTCTTTTCTTGTCTTTGTTTTCAAGCTATTCTGTAATTAATATGCATTACTTATATTTTTAAAAAATGAATATTTTTCAGATATACATTCCAAAATCTGTTTGAACTCTGTCAAAAATCATCCATCTTTTGCCATTTTGAGATATTGATTGTTTTGAAGCCCCAAAGCCTTATTGAAATGGAATCCACTTTCTGGGAGTTAGAGAAAGAAAGCTTACGGAAAGCTCTCACTGAATGTATGCATCTATGACATGTAATAGCTTAAGTGAGATGAGCAGAAAGAAATTGTAATTTTCTTTCTTGTTTCTCCTCCTATGTGACCGTCAGGCAAGGTAAATTAGTATGGCCCTGATGTCACTCAATAAAACACTAGTCTATTAGCAAGATTAATGTGCACTACAGAACGTGGGGATTCACATTGGGCATTGGAACAAAGAAAGGCAAATGGAATGTGCCTTGAAAGTTACTATGGTTAAGGAGACACTTTTATGCTGTCTTAATTATATGTGAGTGGACTATTTTCATGGGTATACAGGTGATCTTGACTAGGTGTACTGATCTAGCAAGTCTAAAGGAATAAGGAAGAAAACCCCTTATTTGTCATTTGGATAGTTCCTAGTGATAAGCACTTCACCAGGATGACAAGACTGCTAGCCCCCTGTTTCATATAGTGATCATGAAGAAAAACGTGGATGAACCATTGATTGTATTCACAACCTGACACATGACATAAACTTTTTATCACAGCCTTTATAAAAGCATTTCCTACAAATACACTGATTATACAAAAACTTAAGTATAAAAATTATACAAAGAATTAAATCAGCATTTGTAAATGATTTCTTTTGTTGGTGCAGTGGACAAGTGGTTCGTGAAAATGCTTTTTCCTTTTTTTAAATTTTTTTTTATTGTGATTTGGGTACAGTTTTACAAACTGATTCATTTTACACTCAACAGTTTATACACATTTTGTTTCATGGCACCAGTTACAATCCTCACAATGGAACAGTTCTCCTCCCACCTTCTCCCTGTGGTTACCCCTTCTCTATGCCCTTCTTAGCAATGTACTCCTGTTTGTTTAGCCTTCCCCCTATGCAAATGCTACCCTTCTGGTCTTTCATGGTTGACTCTTCTAAGGAGTGCATCTCCCTAGGGTAGGTGTTCACCTCATAGGCCTATCTCTTGTTTGGCTGAGAGCTAACCCACCAGAGTGAGGCAAATTCCAGAGCCAAAAGATAACTCAGGGCCATAGTCTCAGGGGTTTCACCAGTCTCTATCCAACCAGTAATACTGCTCATTTTTATGTTTTTGAGTTTTGTTCCACAATTTTTCTCCCACTCTATCCAGGACCTCCAATTCTGATCTGCTTATGGAAGATGGGGCAATCTACTTCTGTAGTGATACTGCCTTGGAAACCCAAGGAGGGGTCGCTATGAGTCTAAATCAACTTGACAACAGTGAGTTTTGGTATGAGTGGTTGGCCATAGTAGCCAGGGACTATCTAGTTCTTCTGGTCTCATGTTCACGTAGGACAGAGGTCCCTGTGGTCTGTTAGTCCCTTGGACTAAATGTTTCTGTATGGCTTTGATTTTCTTCACTCTTCTTTGCTCCTGACAAGGAGAGACCAGTAGCTGCATCTTAGATAGCCGCTCTTAAGAAAAACCTTATTTTTAATACTGCCTTTCCCAAAAGTAACTTCTTCACAAGTTGCAACTTAAGCATTAAATGCTGATTATAAAAGGGGAAATATGGAAGTTTGTGTGTTGATGAGTCCTTCTTCCAGTTAAGATTTGTTATTTGTTCTAGGTGTCCATCAATCTAAAGTCCTTTTTCATCCAAAGGTCTTGGAAAGATCAACTTTATAACCCTTTGAATTTGAGCTGTGAGACCAATAATTCATTCACCTCTCTCTCTCTCTCTTTCTCTCTCTCTCTGTCTCCCCCCTCCCTCCCGCCCTCCCTCACCTTTTCCCCTTGGCAGTTGTTCCACAACATACTCACGCCAACTATGCCCCCTTCTCAAGAGTAACTTTTTTTCCCATTCATTGTTTTTGTTGTTTGTCTTTTCCCCTTGTTTGCTTTAGCCTAAGTTCCTTTGTCCTTTTGGCTGAGTTGATGTACCATGTGAGAAATAAGGGGGCTATACCCTTTGTACCAGGCCTATGAGAAAGTCTCAGGAAAGTTGAGGCAGTGGCTTCATGACTCTAGAGGAGCAGATGTTTGAGGCTACTACAGTTTTTTGATTTGGAGACTAGCAGAAGTTCTTCATCTGTCTTGGATTAGTGTGTTCAGAGGAGACCTGTGGATAAAATGTGGCTGCCATGATTATTGTGATGCTTAGGCAGAGCCAAGCCACAAGCTTGAGGGACACAAGCTGATCTGTGTGCTGTAGCTGCCAGCCTGGGATGATTTGTCTTGCAAATATCCTTTTGCAGTCCCTGGGGCTGTGATGAAGTGCCAGCTGTGAGGTAATCCTCACCAAAAAGGGATCTGTGATGCTTTGCATTCCTAGGCTACTAAGGGGATGCCACAGAACTGGAGGGCATGAGGAATTCTGTTGCAGAAAGGGCTCACAGACACATAGCTGAGGGGACTACACTGCTTGTCTTCCCAAGGACAACAAGGCCAGCTATAAGATCAAAGAAAAGGCTCTTGTAAGGGTGCATACCCCAAGGTATTCAAGGGGAACCACCTGTAGAATTTTAAGGGAAAGAGTTTTCAAAGCATGTGTTTAACATATAAGAATTTAAACAAGTGATACTTATTTCACATGTTATTTCATGGGACTTACTGGAAGTATCATTTCCTTGTAGCTCTCATTGAAAGTTGAATGATAAATGTAAAATGAAAGGTAATTACCACCTGAAGCCATTAGTGTGTCCTTGGGAAAGTCTAAAGACATTTTGATCCTGTTTGTGAGAGCTAACAAATAGGGTTGGAGTACTGAGTTGTGATTAAACACTGCCACCTGCTTATCAGCCCTTGGAGGCTAATAGTTGTCCTTATATGACCCTTCACACTCTGTAATAGTACACTCTAGAAACATTTCGGAAAACTGACATCTGTAAGTGTAAAGTTCACTGCCAAATAACTGTCTGTACCTATGGGTGGTTTCTCACTGAGCCACTGTTTCCAAAGAATTTCTTAGAATTGCCTTCCTTAACTTTTACTTCTAAGGGTGTAGATATGTTCATATCTTGCATATTGAGGTCATAATCAAACTTTATATATACATGCACAAATTAAAAGTCTTTTTTGCTTTTAAAGTGAAAGACAGCTTATTAATTTGAACTTGCTCATGATTTTATTTTGCCCATAAAAGCCATTCTGATTCAACATCTGGGTAGCATTTCAAGGTATCTTTGAGAATGCTTTGTCTGTGAACTGTGAAGAGAACAACACTACAAGGAAATTCTTGTCTTTGTATTTCCTAGGCAGTCTATGATTAGATTTATTTTAGCACTTATGATGTGGCAGTTCAATTGGCACCAGATAGCAGGCTGACCACAGGACCCATTGTCTCCCATTCAGGCAGTCTAAGCCTGCTGTGAAAATTATCTTCCTTGCCAGCCACTTTGATCTTGTCACTCCTGCACTGAAAGCTTCTTGCTGTTTCCCAAAGCCCTTCTTATTAGCCTCAGCCTTCTCACTCTGTCTATTGCAGCTTGGCCTTGCCCTAACCACAGATTTTCTCTTGCCTTCTCCTGATTTCCTGCCACCTCCTCGGCTCCAGACAAACAAAGCTATTCTCAGTTACTTTGCAACTATCTGATATTTTTGAGAATTTGTTTTCACTAGTACAGTCCACCAAAATTGAGGTCACTCCTAAACGGAAGTCTCTGTCTAGCATGTGCTAATTCCGTATACTACCTAATCCTCAGAAGTTATGAAAGGATGCAATTGAATGACACCCACATGTTGACTCATACTTTCATATGACTATCAGGCCAACTGCAGACCCTGAGTAGTGCAAACTGGTAACACCCTTGGCTGCTAACCGAAAGGTTGGCGATTCAGGTCTACCCAGAGGCACCTTGGAAGAAAGGCCTGGTGACCCACTTTTGAAAAAACAGCCATTAAAAATCCTATGGAGCACAATTCTATTGTGACATACATGTGGTCACCATGAGTCAGAGTTGACATGAAGGCAAATGGAAACTGGTTTCACACCATACAAAACCAGAGGTTTTATATGAAGTCTTCTAGAGAGAAAAGGAACTGTTAAGTACTATTTCACACATAGTTTATAGATGTTTTAAAGCCATTTTAAGAACAAGATAAAAGAAACAGGATTTATAGCAGCAAAAATGCCACAACTTACAAAAAAACAAGTGCCACAATATGAGGAAGGACAAAATTAATCAAAAGAAAACCAACTCTGATTTTGCAAGTAAGCATCGTGGAATGGAGCACAAGGCACAGATCAGTCTTTAATCCACATTCATTTATTTTTCTTTCAACTTCTTATTTTGATTTGGGTGAAAGTTTAAGGAGCAAATTGCTTTTCCATTCAAAAATTCATGTACATTTTGTTTTCTGACATTTATTTCAATCCTCACAATATAACAGCACTCTTCCCCCTTCTTCCCTGTGTTTACCATTTCCATTCATCCTTCTTTCCTATCCTCTCCTGGCTTCTGCGCTTTATTCCTGGGGAAATTATGCCCTTTTGATCACCTACAGTTGATTGTTCTAAGGAGTGTGTACTTCCCTAGTGTTACTGGTCACCCCATAGGCCTATCTGTTGTTTGGCTGAAAGTTGAGCCACAGGGGTGAGTTCAGTGTGAGGCTTGAAGGGTGCCTAAGGGCCATAGTCTCAGTGATTCCACCAGTCTCTATAAGACCACCAAACTTGATTTCTTTAATTATTTTTATTTTTGTTCCACAGTTTACTCCCACTCTGTCTGGGACTTCTTATTGAGATCCCTTTCAGAACATCATCAGTGATAGCCAGGCATCATCTTGTTACCAGTCATCAATGGTAGCCAGGCACCATCTTGTTCTTCTGGTTTCAGGGTAGGGGAGCCTGGGGTTCAGGTCGTCCATTAGTTCTTTGAACTTTTTCCTTGCATCTTTAATTTCTTCACTTTTCTTTGCTCTAAAGAGGGAGAAAATAATAATTGCACTTTAGATGGCCACTCATAAACTTTTAGAATACTAGTTGCTACTCACCAAAATAGGATGTGGCACATTGTCTTTGTGGACTATGTTATGCCAATTGACCTTGGTATCCCCTGAGATTATGATTCTGAGCCCCCAGGCCCAGTGACTCATTCCCTCAAGGAGTTTGGTTATGGTTAGGAACTTGTCATAAGTTTGCTTCCTGTGTACTCACTCCACTATATTCATGTATATATTTGCAGCACATGTAAATACATATGTAGCAATATCTTTGGTCAAACCTATATTTATTCATGGGTGTAGTCTCTTTCACCTTCCTACCCCTGTTCACCTTCAGTGTCCATCCATGTAACTCAAGCTCACAGCCATCGAGTCAGATCCGACCCATAGCAACCCCTCCTTGGGTTTCTGAGGTGATATCACTGCAGAAGTAGGATGCCCAAGTAGATTCCTTCTGAGGAGTGGCTAGTGGATTTGAACCACCAGCCTTCTGGTTAGCAGTCAAATAACTTAGGCTCTATGCAACCATAAATAATTATTTTATTGTTATTGTAAGATCATGTGTGTAATAATATTTTCCTTTGGTGCCTTTAACTCTTATGCTCCTCCCAATGTCTTCTTTAGCCTTAAGTGGTTTCTGCTGGCTTCCTCCTTATTGTATATTGCCTTTCCCTTCACTCAAGTTAAAAATTTCTCCCTTCTAGTTAATAATTTATCCATTCTTCCCTTCCCATCCATGAATATTTCCATCAAAGAATGTTTCTTTCTCTAGGATAACCTTTTCTTGACTCTATATAGTTGTGTTCTCATACAATATCTGTCCTTTGTGATTGATCAATTTCACTCAGCATAGTGTATTCCATGTTCATCCATGTTATGAGGTATTTTGCAGATTCATTGTTATTCTTTAACATTCTGTGGTATTCTGTTGTATGTATATACTGTAGTTTGTTTATCCATTTATTTTTGATGAACACTTAGGTTGTTTCCATCTTTTTGCTGCTGTTGATTATGCTCTTATTTCTGTAGGACATACATCTTTAAGTGGGGTTACTGTATCATCTGGTATTTCTATTTCCAATTTTTTAAAGAA
The DNA here is from genome assembly GCF_000298275.1 of Orycteropus afer afer. Taxonomy (NCBI): domain Eukaryota; kingdom Metazoa; phylum Chordata; class Mammalia; order Tubulidentata; family Orycteropodidae; genus Orycteropus; species Orycteropus afer. The sequence goes on from NW_006921683.1 coordinate 6,443,559, forward strand.
ATACCATAATGTTTTTCACACTAGTTACACCATTTTACAGTCCCACCATCAGTGTATGAGGGTTCCACTCCTTCTACACCCTTGCCAGCATTTGCTGTTTACTGATTTGTTGGCTTTTCTTTCTTTCTTTTTTTTTTTTTTTTTAACTTTGCTATTAATTCTGGGGTGAGATGATATCTCATTGTTGTTTTCATTTACATATCTCAAATGGGTAATTTTCCAGCATTTCTTCATGTGTCTTCTGGCCACCATAATGTCATTTTTGGTGAAGTTGAAATAGGACCAAACGCGGTCCTTGCCCGATGCACAGTCAGACCAAAACAGTTTACACACCAAGTGATTAAGAGGAGAGAAAATTATTTATTGCAAAGCAGAAATGCAAAGAGTAGGGGTACTTCTGTACCCAGATCTGTCTCCCCAAAACTCCATCGAATTACAGTTTTGTAGGTTTCAGAAGAGAGGATTATGCATATTCATAAAAATTTCAGGAATTTGGGGGTGAGATAGTTGACAATTGGCTGAAATGTTAGTTCCCAATAACTTTGTTCCTTTCTGTCCCACTGCACATGTCCATGGGCCAGTGTTAATTTTCAAGTTGTTTTCTAAGAAATACTAACATGTTTATTACCTGTGCCTGAGCAAATAGTGGGAGCTCTGGTAGTGTAGTTCCTAAAGCACTTGACTGCTAACCAGAAGGCTGGTAGTTCAAACCCACCAGCCACTCCTCGGAAGGAAGGTTGGATAATCTACTTCGTATGATACTGGCTCGGAAACCCAAGGAGGGGTCACTGTGAGTCGGGTCCAACTCAATGGCAAACAACAACAACAATGGAAATAGTAGGAAAGAATATTTTTTTCCATTCAGTTCTTAAGGAACTGAGCTTATCGTATTTACTCATCTGTCTCCAACCAGAGTCCTGTGTGTTTACTCATCTATCTCCAACTGGGGTCCAGGGTGGGGAAATAGTGGAGGGTAATTAAGTTTGCTTATCTATTCCCATCTGGGGTCCTATCTGTTCTAATTATCTGCCTTAACCAGGGTGGGGGAAATAGTTTTGACTTTACTCGGTTCCAAAGTGTCAGTTCATGTCCTCTGCTCATTTTTTAATTGGATTCTTTGTTTTTTAGTTGTTGATGTGAGGAAGTTTTCTATATATTTTAGAGATTAGTACCTTGTCTGATATATCACTGCTGAAACTTCTTTCATAAGAAAGAAGTTCCATTGGTCTATGTGTGTTCCATTGGTCTTTGTGTCGGTCATTGTATCAAAACCAGGCTGTCTTTACTACCCTGGCTGTATAGTAGATTTTAAGATCAAGGAGTTAGAAGCCTCCTACTTAGTTTTTCTTCTGTAGTAGTACTTTGCTCATTCAGGATGTCTTTCCTTCCCATATAAAGTTGATGATTAGTTTTTCCACCTTTTTAAAGAATGATGATGTTATGTGTTCCTATTCATGAGCATGGTATATTCTTCCACTTATGTCAGTCTCTTTTGGTTTATTGTAGTAGTGTCGTGAAATATTCTTTGTATAGGTCTTTTGTGTCTCTGGTTAGATTTCTTCATACGGGCTTCATCTTTTGGGAGGTTTTGGGGGTGGTTATTGTTAATGGTATTGTATTCATGATTTATTTTTCAGAGTTCTCTTTGTTAGTATAGAAATATCCAACTGTTTATTGTATGTTGATCTTGTGCCATGCCACTTTGCTGAATTCTTCCGTAGTGCCAGTAGTTCTCTTGTTGAATCTCTGTGATTTTCTATGTATAGGATCGTATGATCTGCAAGGAAAGATAGTAAAACTTCTTTGCTTATTTGGATATCTTTTATTTCCCTTTCTTGCTTTACTGCACTAGATCAGATTTACAATACCATATTGAATAGGAGTACTGGTAAAAGGCATCCTTCTTTGCTTACCATTTGTAAAAGGAATGTTTTCAGCTCTCTCTGTTGCTTTTGTGTATATGCCCTTAATTAAGTTGAGAGAGTCCCCTTCCCTTCCTATTTTGCTGAATGCTTTAATCAAAAATGGGTGTTGCATTTTGTCAAATGCCTTTTTCTTTTTATCTACATTGATTGATATGATCATGTGGTTCTTTTATTTTCTTTTATTTATGTGCTGGATATTGTTGATTACTTTTCCAATGTTGAACCATCCTTGCACACCAGCTATGAATCCCATTTGATCATTTATTTATTTATTTATTTTAATGTATTTTCATTCTATTGCATAAGATTTTGTTGAGAATTTTTACATCTATGTTCATGAGAGATATTGGGCTATAATTTTCTTTTTTAGTGGTGTCTTCGCCTTGTTTCAGTATCAGGTTCGTGCTTACTTCAGAGAATGAACTTGGGAGTATTCCATCCTTTTCTATGTTCTAGAATAGTTTGAGTAAAATTGATGTCAATTGATGTCAGCTCTCCTCTCAATATTTGGTAGAATTCACAAGTGAAGCTATCTGGGCCATGGCTTTTTTTTTTTTTTTTTTGTGTGTGTGTGTGTGTGTGTCTGTGTATGTGTGACTTCTTCTTTTAAAAAGGGGCTATTGAAATTTTCATATTGTGTTAGTTTGGGTAGGTAGTATGGTTCAAGAAATGTGCCCACTTCTTCTAGGTTTT
>NW_006921683.1:6446276-6449867 GCF_000298275.1 Orycteropus afer afer
TTTTTTTTTTTTTTTTTTTTTCCTGGAAACGTTTTTATGACTTGTTCAATTTCTTCTTTTAAAAAGGGGCTATTGAAATTTTCATATTGTGTTAGTTTGGGTAGGTAGTATGGTTCAAGAAATGTGCCCACTTCTTCTAGGTTTTCAAATTTTTTGGAGTCTTCATAGTATTTTGTTATTATTCTTTTTGTGTCAGTAGGTTCTATTGAGAGATTGGCTATTTCATTTCTTATTCATGTTATTTGTGTCTTCTCCTTTTCCTTTGTTAAATTTGTCAGTAGTTTGTCAACTTTATTAATGCTTTCATAGATCAAACTTCTCATCTTATTTCTATTGCTTGTTTTCTGTTTCATTTATTTATTTTTAAAAAATACATTTTAGTGAAATATAATTTAAGTACAGTGAAATATACAAAACTAAAGTGACATGGGTCAATGCTTTTTTTTTTTTTTTTTTTTTTTTTTTTGCAGTATTCCCTCCCCACATCTCCCACCCTGGCAAACAACAAAGAAAGTTTCCTTCCATATAGAAACCTTTCCTCGACCCTCCACAACAACAAACTAATACTACATTTGTCCTTCTATGACTGACTTATTTCACTCAGCACAATGTCCTCCAGGTCCATCCACACACCATGCAGCAATTTGCAGACTCCACATCACTCTTCAGTGCTGTGTAGCACTTCATTGTGTGTGCACCACAGCTTACTCATCCACTCCTCTTTTGATGAGCATGTAGGTTTCCTCCATCCTCTGGGCACTGCAAACAGTGCTGAGATGAACATTGTTGTTGTTGTTGTTATGTGCCCTCAAGTTGGACCCGACTCAGTGATCCCTCCTTGGGTTTCCGAGGCAGTATCACTACAGAAGTAGATTGCATGCAGATATCTATTCCTGTCCTGGCTCTCACCTCTCTAGGATATATAACTGGTAAGGGGATTACTGGGTCAAATGATATGTCCAATTCCAGCTTTCTAAGGAAAACTGCTTTCCACAGTGGTTGTGTCACTTCACAGTCCCACCAGCAGTGTATGAGAGTCCTAGTCTCTCCACAACCCTGTCAGTATTTGTTATTTTCTGTATCATTGAACCTTGGCATCAGTGTTGGGGTGAGATGGTATCTCATTGTTGTTTTGATTTGTATCTGATGGCCAATGATTGTGAGCATCTCATCATGTATTTGCTGGCTGCCTAAATATCCTCCTTGATGAAGTGTCTATTCATGTCTTCTGCTCATTCTTCCATAGGATTGTTAATCCCTTTTCTGTTGAGGCATTGACATTTTCTATAAATCTTAGAGATAAGTCCCTTGCCAGATATGTAATTATTGACAAGTATGAATTTGTTGCTGTCACTTTGTTATGTGCTTTTTTGTGGTGTTGATTTCTTTGTTCCATATAATTTTCTGGGCTGAGCTCCTTTTGTTTATGAATCATGTTATCACTTCCTTCATTGCTATTATTTTACTATTTGCTAAATATTTGCACTGGTCCTCTTTTATTTTGATGGGAAGGTTTATCATTTTTTCTTTGAGGTTACCCTGTGATTTACAGTTTTCTTCCCAAGTTCAGAACAATCCATTCTATTTTGTAGTTGCCTTGACTTCCCTACCATCTAGAAATTCTGTAACTACACAGTTTTTTCCCTTTTTGGTTAGCAGTTGTCCTCATTCATCAATTGATGTCTCTGGTTCCCTGTTTACAATCTTGTAGGCTTATTTCCTTTAGATACTTCTATTTCTGGGTTGGTTTCTGGGTTATGTCATCATGTGTGTTAATGGTCAGGTATTGTTTGCTATTGTTGATTCTCTGTCCAAAGGACTCCTTTTGGCATCTCTTGTAAGGTTGGTCTGGTTTTAACAAATTCCCTTAATTTCTGCTTATCTGGAAATGTCCTAATTTCACCAGCATATCTGAGGGACTGTTTTGCTGGGCATATAATTCTTGGTTGGAAATTTTTCTCTTTCAGGGTTTTATGTATACCATCCCATTGTCTTCTCACCTGCATGGTTTCTGCCAAGAAATCTGAGCTTAGTCTTATTAGTTTCACTTTGTAGGTAACTTTTCATTTTTCCTATGCTGCTTTCAGGATTCTTTCTTTGTCTTTAGTTTTGGTGAGTTTGATGATGATATATCTTGGTGATTTTCATTTGGGGTCTATCTTGTTTGAGGTTCATTGGACTTCTTGAATGGATATATTCTCATCTTTCATCATACCAGGGAAATTCTCTTCCATGTATCTTCGACAGTTTTTTCTGTGGTTTTATTTGTCTCTGTTTTGAAAATCTGATTTTTCGTATGTTATTCCTTTTGATGGTATCCCACATGAACCTACCTTAGGCTTCCTTCATTTTGTTTTGATCTTTTTTCTGATTCATCCTTTCCCAAAGAAGTATTGAGATATTTGTCTTCAATCTCACTAATTCTGTCATCCATTGATTCAATTTTACTCCTTTGCCTGTTCAATCTGTTATCTATTTCTGAAAATTTAATATTGACCTTCTGGATTTCTGTGTGTAGATTTTGTATCATTTCTAATTTTTCATATATTTTGTCATTTTGTTCTTGTATTATCTTTTGAAATTGTTCTAAGGTTTTCTCTGTGTTTTCCTCAGTTTTGTCAGTGTTTTCCTTGATCTGTCTCTCCATTCTTTGAAGGTACCTATATATAATTCTTTTAAATTCCTTATCAGGGAGTTCCAACACTGTGTCTTCTTCAGGTATGTGTTTTAGGTCTGTATCCCAGTCCATTGTTTCTCCTCCTTTATCTTGGTTCTTTGTGTGGACTGTGATGCTCTTTTGTCTCTGAGGCATTGTGACATTTTTTGCTTATATTTAATTGGTGATTGCATGTTGGAGTGACTTGCCCATATTTTCATTTTCTTTTTTTGTTTGTATATTTTCTACGTAAGCAGGGTACTGTGCTGTGCTCCTCCATTCACTAACTGTCAGCACTTATACACTCACCACCAGTCTCTTTTCCCATTGTCAGCCTCCCATAGGTTCCTGCCATGGTTGGCAAAGAGAACCTATTCTTAGGTCCTGTTTTTGTTCAGGTTTTTCAACTAGTTGGTGCCTAATCCACTTCTGTATACTTCCTTTCAAAGCTCAGGGCTCCAGGATTATCTTCTGTGTCTCTGTCAATTGGTTTCTCTTTTCTTTGTTGAAGGGGGTCTGTGTAGCTTGTCTGCCTATTCCTCTAAATTACTGGAAGTAAGATTCTATTATTTCTGCTGGTATATTTTTTATTTCCTTTCTTCAGGTGATTTGAGGTTTTTCTGTTTGTTTGTTTTTATTATTTTGTTTTTTCTAATTTTTGGAGATGTTGCATTAATGTGTTGATTTTGAGTCTTTTGTTCTTTTCCTTGTTTTTGAATGGGTGTATTAATTGCTGTAAATTGTCCTCTGAGCAAGGCTTTTGCTGTGCCTCAAAAGTTGTGGTATGTTGGGCTTCATTCTCTTTTGATTCAAGGAAATTTTTTTTAATTGTGATTTGGATGAAGATTTACAGAGCAAATTCACTTTCCATACAGCAGTTCACATATACTTTGTCTCATGTCATTGACCACAGTTTACCACAATGCAACAGCTCC
>NW_006921683.1:6450202-6496059 GCF_000298275.1 Orycteropus afer afer
TCCACATTGTTCTCCCTCTCTATCAAGGATCTCCTACATAGATCCCCTTCCAAGTGGATGACAGTGGTAGCTGGGTACCATCTAGTTCTTCTGGTCTCATAGTTGTATAGGCTGCAGATTGGATGGTGTACCAGTCACTAGGACTAATAGTGTCCAAGAATTTTGATTTTCTTCATTTTTCTTTGCTCTGGAGGAGGAGAGACCCATCTTTGCATCTAGATGGCAGCTTGCTAGCTTTTAAGATCCCAGTCACTACTCGCCAAAGTAGGAGGTATAACAATATTTTGTGTAGTATGTTATGCCAATTGAGCTTGATGTCCCCTGCGACTATGGTCCCAAGCCCGCATGTTCAAATACTCGGTCCCTCTGAGTAGCTGGCTGTGACCAAGCAGTGACCACAACCTTGCCCCTTGTTAGCTCTACTATACACCTGGGAATTCTGATCATTCACAGAAACTTATAAGACCATTGTCTGCCAACCCTATATATGTTCTTGGATACACTCCCCATTTCATAGATATACCTAATCATTTAGCCTGTCCACCCATCTATCAGGATGGCTTACTTTTCAAAGACTCCACTTAGCATGAATTTGTATAAAGGTCTATGAAAGGCTCATTTAGCTAGAAACTAAAGATATTTTTCTAGAGTTGAAAAATGCCTGTTTTCAACTATATGATTGTATGATCATAATGAGTAAATAACAAATCCATCACATAGATGAAAGTAATGCTATAGCCTCTATCTATTACATACCAACTTGTGTTAACATTCTGCAAAGTACACTTACACTATTTCTAACAACCTGTCCATGTTGTTGTTGTTGTGTGCCGTCAAGTTGGCCCCAACTCATAGCGACCCCTCCTTGGGTTTCCGAGGCAGTATCACTACGGAAGTAGCATTGCCCAACCTTTCCTTCTGAGGAGTGGCTGGTGGGTTTGAACTGCCAGCCTTCTGGTTAGCAGTCAAGTGCTTTAGCCACTATGCTACCTGAGCTCCTACAACCTGTCCATACAACATTTTATTTTATGGATGAAGCAAAATGCTGACAGGGGTTAGGTTAAATGCTCAAGATCACACAGGCCAGAAATAACAGAGTCAAGATCCATGCTCAAATCTGTGCCCTCCAAAATCTATCTATTTTGTGTTACTGCACCACTTCCTGAAGGGTCTCTACCAAGTGTGTGTTAAATTTCCTAAAACAACAACAACAAAATAATTTGTAAAGGATGCCCACTATATTATCCTGCTCAGAGATTCACAGTTTTAGTGTATTGTTCTATGGAGAAAATCTTCTAAAAAAGTTAGCTTCTAAATAGTTAATAAAAAGAGGGGGGGAAAAAGAAACTAAGTTGGACTTACCAATGTTTTAGAATCTTGTTTGATGAAAAAAAGTTTTTTTTTCATAAAATTTGATTTTAGCAAATATTCTTTTTTCTCAGTTCATCGAAAACATTATTTCCTACCCACTATTGTTGTCCAGAAGGCTGGCAGTTCAAACCCACCAGCCACTCCTAGAAAAGAAGATGGGGCAATCTACTTCCGTAGTGATACTGCCTCGAAAACCCAAGGAGGGGTCGCTATGAGTCGGGTCCGACTCGATGGCACACAACAACAACAACAACATTGTTGTCTGAAAGGGAGAAATATATGGGAAATCCCAACTAAATGAAGTAAGTTGTTGTTGTTGTTATGTGCCGTCGAGTCAGCCCTGACTCATAGCGACCCCTCCTTGGGTTTCCGAGGCAGTATCACTACGGAAGTAGGATTGCCCAACCTTCCTTCCGAGGAGTGGCTGATGGGTTTGAACCGCCAGCCAACTGGTGATCAGTCACGTGCCTTAGCCACTATGCTACCAGAGAAAAAAATGAGGTAAGAGCAGCTGTAAAACCTACACTGGTGGACTGCCTTACTATTCAGAAACCCTACCTTTTAAACACAGCTTATTTTCACAACAGTCCTGTGAAATGTGTTAACTTTGCTTATTTATTTGCTTGATGAGGAAACAATATCAGAAAGCCAGTTTGATATATTTTGGCTGTTTAGGTCCAAACATAAATGAAGGCTTATTTGTTTTTGTTTTTTTAGATCTTCCTAGTCTAGAAACTGAATGGTTAATTTCAAAATGAGAATGAAGTTTAGTGTGGGTTTCTCTCTGTCTCTCTAAATATCCTAAAATTCATACACATTATCTAGGTCTTGTTCATGGGCGACAAGATGAAATACAGTTTTTAAGAACTGTAGAGTTTCTTTGATATATTTATGGACAAATCCAACCTTCCCTGCCTTACAGTGTTGGCTGCTTTCACTGCTAGTCACATACAAGAGAAAAAGCTATGAGTCACATGAAAGCTGCAGATGAATATAATGTGCATTTCAGAGAAACCCAAAGCTTCCTTTCTATTACCCACGCTCACCCCCGCAGGGAAGGCACCTGTTTTCCTTTCATCTGTGGTGATTGCCATGTGTAAATACTGATGCCTCCAGCATTATGGATGGGAAGGAGATTGGCTTTGACTGCTGATTTAGTCATCCAGGGTACCAGCCAAGTTGATTAGTGACTGTGTGAATTAGAAAGAAATTCCACAGAAAGCAACACATAATATAATAATCCTATAAATGATATATTATTGTGTTTCAGCCCAGCAAGTAGTTTCTTAGGTGACTCACAGACTTGGCCTCAGAGGTAGAAGCATGATTGTGGCTCCTCCTGAGTTTTCACTGTTACCTTGCATAGTTGTTTAAGGAAGAAACAAACTTCTTGTCTTTATTTCCAATTAAAAGCCAGAAATGTTTATTACTATGGCAGCCAATTCTTGCTAACTCACAGGCTTTGAAGAGCTATTCTGGGGTTAGTCAGGACATTTGCTTTTCTTTCTCTTTCCTCCAGCAAACTACCCATCACTCTTTTCTTTTTTAATTGTGGTAAACTACACACAGCATGAAATTTACCATTTTAACATCTTCAACTGTACAATCTAGTGACATTATTCACTCTATGTGGTGCAACCATCACCACTAGCCATTTCCAACATTTTCATGCCTACAAACAGTACCTCTGTACCCATTAAGAATAGTGTCCCTTTTCCATATTCTCCCTGCCCATGGTAACTACTAATCTACTTTCTGTTACTATGCCTTTGTCTGCTCCAGATCTTTCATGTAAGTGAGATTATACAATATTAGTCCTTTTGTGACTGACTTATTTCACTCAGCATAATATTTTCAAGGTTCATACCTGTGGTAACATGTATCAGGGTTTCATTGTGTGTATAGACCATATGTTGTTTATCATCTGTTGATGGACATTTTAGTCATTTCCTCCTTTTAGCTATTGTGAATAGTGCTGCAATGAACACTGGAGTACAAGTATTTGTTTGAATTCCCGCTTTCAATTCTTTTGGCCATATACCTAGAATTGGAACTGCTAGTTTATATGCCACTGATTTTTTTTTTTTTAACGTATGTTAGCACTTTAGCATGTTATCAGAAGGTAGAGACAAAGTAAATTTTGCCAGTAGAAGCCAGTTGAAAAAGATATGTGTTTAAAATTGAAAGTAACTGCTGATTTATCTATGCCTTCTCTGTGCTGTCACAGCCAGTCAAAGTGTGCCCGTTCCTATGATTCACCCACTAGAGGGAATTGTGTGACTTTGAACTAGACATTTCAACTCTTTTGACTGTTTTCTTCAGGCTGTTCTTGCATGTCTTATTAATTTTATTAATTTTTCTTGGTTTGTAAATGAAGGGGCTCGTTTAAAATTCTCTAAGGTCTGCTTTTTTTCTCTGGTTCTGTAAATTATACATATCTTCACTTGAATATCATATAAGTTGTGGAAATTACAATAACTAAAACCCAGATAAATTCTTTCCATAAGCTAACGTTTTTGCAAAAAAATGAATTTGAAAGTTGGAGGGGATGAGTTAATAGACCCAAATGCAGGAATATTTACCTTATAATAGGTATAGCTCAGTCTACAGGCAGTCAAATGCAAAACAAAATTATGTGACATGGAAATGAAAAATGGAAGTAAATTGACTCTGGGGAGAAGTATTAAGCATTTTCATCTTGAGACATTATTTGAACTTAAGGCAGGTAGGGCTTGATCTAGCCTACACCTCAGGTCTGGGAAGGGGCAGATTACCCATAAACAAGGTAAGCATAGGCTTCCTTGTATTTGCTTACTAATCTGTAGTGAACGATTGTTTCACATGTCCTTCCTTGCTTACTGAGTATTCCATCCCTGTCAGAGGTTGTAAATTTGAAGAGGCTTTGATTCTGTAGAAAGGTGCTGTGGGGTTTGGAGAGAGACAGATGTCAGCTATACCTATAAGCAGAATCTTTGATATGGGGAAAAAATGTGAAATTGTTCACTACAGATTAGTAAGTAAGCACAAGTAAACCCTGCTTACCTTGCTTATTGTCAGTAATCTGACACTGGATCTGACACTTTGCATTGCACTCTTAATTGGCTCTTCTCCAGATGAGTCGTGCAGTGACAGCACTTCAGCAAAATCTATGTGGCACTTATATCTCAATGACAAATTGGATAGTGTCTCTAAATCATAGCAGTTTATCAGATATCAATATATCACATTCTGGTTTGTCTGTTTTGTTATTGTTGTTAAAACTTTCTCATTCTGAATAAAAAAAAAAAAAAAAGGTTTCATTTCAGCTTGTTTTCCTCAGACACTCTTCCAGTGTCATTTAGCTAGAGGATTCACCCACCATTTGCTCCCATCCAAATGTTCTGGGAGCTGGCAGAGCTGTACAGCTTCAGAGAAGCATCTAGAATGCAGAGAAGTGGCGCCGCAGCATGATTGATGTCTGTAGCTGCCCTTCTCCATACAGCTGATTCAAGCTTAGGGAATGTGTTTGTCTTGCTTTAAAGAGATGGTCTTTCCTAATACAGTCGTGTTACTACTTCAGCCCTACTAGTCCTTTTTTTTTTTTTTTTTTTAAATCCACATAATCCTGTTTTCCTGAGGAGCTTTATTAATAACTTCTAAGCATACCTTCACTAGTCCCCACAGAAAGTCTATAAGTAGGATGTATATTTAATGATGCTGTTAAAAAAAAAAAAAAAGGCAAATGGAGACATAGGCAAAGTAAGAAAGGATGCCGTCTCAGGCCCTTTGATACCAGCTCCCTCTGCCTTTGCTCTCCATGCCTGACTGTCCCCCCTTGTGCCTGACTCTCCTACCCTGTCCTGTGCTCTCTTCTGTCCCAGGAACAGAGAAAAATGCATTTCTTCAGGAAACTGCCAGATGGTATAGTCTGATAGTTAAGAGCAGTGAAGTGAGATCTGGATTCAAATCCTGCCTAAGCCCTTTGCTGACTGTGTGACCTCAGAAACAATATTAAACCTCTCTGTCTCTCACTTTCATTATCTATAAACTAAGGATGATATTAGTAAATCCCTCACAAAGGTTTGTGGTAATTACACGAACTGATTTGTGTTCCAAATACATCACAGAATACCTAAATCATAGATGGTGCCACATAAAGATTTCCTGTGACTATTACTCTCTACTGAGGCAGGAAGACCACCACCTAATACCATAGCATGAAGGCCTCAAGGCCGTCCTGGGACTGAGAATACACACAGTGCCAATTTCAAGCCTCCGTTGTGACCTGAGACCTATTTAAACCAGGCTATGTCTTCATTCAGGGCTTCTTTCCTTGAGTTGTTTGCAGAACTACCTTTCCTTCTTGTTCCCTTTTCATCCATGATTCACATTCCCTAATAGAGGAGGCCTGAAATAGCCCCACCTCCAAAACTGCACAAATTTTCGAGACACGACACAGCTCTACTGCAGTAACTATGGCCCTGAATGTCCCCTGTCTCTCTGGGACCTCCTAAAATCAATCAACCAGTTATGGTAGAGTGGACTCCAATTCATGTTAAACCACATGTATGTAAGAGTACAACTGTGTTCCATGGGATTTTCAGTGGCTGATTTTTCAGAAGTAGGTATCCAGGTCATTCTTCTGAGTTGTACTGGGTGAGTTTGGAACACCAACCTTTCAGTTAGCAGCCAAGCTTATGACCTTTTGCACCACCCAAGGTCCCTCCAGGGACCTCTCATGTGAAAGCCCTCTTCAGGCTCCCAGTAGCATCACATTTTGGGTTGCTGTGTCCTTAGATTCCTCAGCTCCTCTCAGCTGATGTGTAAGGCACACATGGGCAGACACACATGTGAAAACCACCACCCCCTACCCCTCTGACAAAAACCCCCTGTACCTCCCTTCCACAACCACAAGCACACACAAACAGAGAGATCTATAAGCTCAGACCTTAAAATGGAAATAGCTCACCCTTTCCAGACTTTGGGACTGTGGTTCACTACAATTAATGAGTTCCTACATTTCTGACCCCTTCCCTATTCAAATATGAGCAACCACTTACTATGTATGTGACTTTAGACAAATTGTTTTCTTGTTCTGAGCCTGTTTCTGCAACAAAAAAATGGAGATAATAAAGGCTGCTTCACAGAGGGTCTTGAAAATTAAATGAGCTACCCGAGGCTATTGTATTTGTTGTTGTTAGGTGCTGTTGAGTAGGTTACAACTCATCGTGACCCTATATACAATAGAATGGAACACTGCTTAGTCCTGGACCATTCTCACAATTATTGTTATGCTTGAGCCCACCATTGCAAGCAATGTGTCTATGTGTGTCATTGACGGTCTTCCCCTTTTTGCTGACCCTCTACTTCACGAAACATGATATCCTTGTCCAGAGACAGGTCCCCTCTGACAATATGACAAACATATGAGAGACGGAGTCTGGCCATTTTTGCTTCTAAGGAGGATTCTGGCTATATTCTTCCAAGACAGATTTGTTCATTCTTCTGGCAGTCCATGGTATTTTTGGTATTCTTCACAAACACCATAATTCAAATGCATCAATTCTTCTTTGGTCCTCCTTATTCATTGTGCAGCTCTCACATGCATGTGAGGCTATGGAAAATAACATGACTTGCCTCAGGCACACCTTAGTCTTCAAAATGATATTTTTGCTCTTTGACACTTTAAAGAGATGTTTTGCAGCAGATTTACCCAACTGCTGGCTCCATAAGTATTGATTGTGGATCCAAGTAAAATGAAATGCTTGACAAATTCAATCTTTTCTCCATTTATTGTGTTGTTGCCTATTGGTCCATTTGTGAGGATCTTAGTTTTCTTTATGTTGAGGTGTAATTGGTACTGAAGACTGTAGTATTTGATCTTCCTCAGTGAGTGACTCAAGTTTTCCCTTTCAGCAACCAGGGTTATGCCAATTCCATATCTCAGGTTGTTAATGAGTCTTCCTCTAATCCTGGTGCGGTATTCTTCTTCATATAGTCCATATCCTGGTGGTGCAATGTCTAAGGCATTTGACTGCTAACCAAAAGGTCAATAGTTCAAACCCACCAGTTGTTCTATGGAAGGAAGATGGGGGAGGGAGGAAATCTACTTCAGTAAAGATTTACCACCTCAGAAGCCCAATGGTGGTTACTATGAGTCAGAATCAATTCAATGGCAGCGAGTTTGGTTTTGGGTTTTATACAGATTGAATGGTATGGTGAAAAGATACAACCCTGACACACACTTTTCCTGATTTTTAAACTGTGCAGTGTCTTCTTGTTCTGTTCAAACAATTGCCTGTTGGTTCCTCATGTGCACAACCAATTGTTATCAAATTCCCATTCTTGGCAATGCTGTCCATAATTTGGCATGATCCACACAGTCAAATGCATTTGTATAGACAATAAAACACAAGTAAACACATTTCTGGTATCTTCTGCTTTCAACCAAGATCCATCTGGCATCCCTTATTCCACATCCTCTTCTGAATCTGACTTGATTTTCTGGCAGTTCCCTGTTGATGTACTTCTGCAAATATTTTTGAATTATTTTCAGCAAAATTTTACTTGTGGTGAAATTAATTATATTGTTCTATAATTTCTGCAATCTATTGAATTACCTTTCTTTGGAATAGGCACAAATATGGACCTCTTCCCGTTGGTTAGCCAGGTAGCTCTTGTAAAAATTTCTCAGCATAAATGAGTGAGGGCTTGCAGTGTTACATCTATTTGTTGAAATGTTTTAATTGGTATTCCATCAATTCCTGGAGTCTTGTTTTTTGCCAATTTCTTCAGTGCAGCTTGGACTTCTTTCTTTGATACCATCATCTTAATCACATGCAACCTCTTGAAATGGTTGAATGACAACCAATTCTTTTGTACTGGATTTGACAGGTCATAATTGCACAGTAAGTGATGAAAAGCCTCTCTCTTGCTGCACCCCTTCCAGCCACAGTTCTCAAACCAAATGCATATGTGCCTCTCATCTTGGAGTCCAGCCTCAAATGCAGCCCACTGACTGAGGGCACTACCTCCCCACAGTTGAGACCAATTTGTGTGCTCCTAGAGGTCTGTCATGTCCCAGTGGGGCCTGCCCCCTTTGTCAACAATCACCTCAGCTCCCTGCACTGTTCCTGCCTGATAGGAGCTTCTAGCCAAGCTGAAGGATTGCTCCCTGTAGAGGCTCTGTCTCACCCTTCTTGCCCTCTATCCTGTCCTCCTTCTAGATGGTATCAGCCTGAACTAAATGAAGCTGGTAGGCATGGACCTTACAGTAAGATGTGGATGTCATAGGTGCCCCTATAATAGATCAAAACTCACTGCCATCGAGTCAGATCCAACTCATAGCGACCCCTCCTTGGGTTTCTGAGACAGTATCACTATGGAAATAGATTCCCTAACCTTCCTTCCAAGGAGTGGCTGGTGGGTTTGAACCACCACCCTTCTGGTTAACAGTCAAATGCCTTAACCACTATGCCACCAGAGCTCCTTCAAGTGCTATGAGCTTACACGTTTGTAGGGAGCATTGGTGGTTCAGTGGTAGAATTCTTGCCTTCAATGTGGAAGACCTAGATCTAATTCTCAGCCAGTGCATCTCATGAGCAACCATCACCCATATGCCAGTAGAAGCTTATGTGTTGCTATGATGCTGAACAGGTTTCAACAGAGCTTCCAGACTAAGACATGCTATGAAGGAAGGCCTAGTGATCTGTTTCCAAAAATCAGCCTATGAAAACTCTATGCAACACAATGGTCATGGGGATGGCAAACGACTGGGAAGTGTTTTATTGTTCAAGGTGAACTTTATAGAAGCTAACAACACCCATATGTAAGCTTGCTAATACAAAATACTACCATTTTGTGAATGTATTGTTTATAATCAGGTGTGAAGTACAGAGCAGACTCACAGGTGTGTGTAGCAATTTCCCCTTCAATCTTCTTTTGGTTTCATAGAATAAGAGGTGATGCGACTGTGTTCAGGAGCTTTGGTGGTGTAGTGGATAAGGCACTAATGACTGCTAACCAGAATGTCAGCAGTTCAAACCCAGCACTGCTCCATGGAAGGAAGAATGGGTGATCTACTTTCGTAAAGATTTACAGCTTCAGAAACTCAGTGGAGGTCGCTATGAGTCAGAAATGACTTGATGGCAGTGAGTTTATTTTTGGTTTTGGTGACAGTGTTCACTGTGCAGCAAAAGTGTACTAAGGGCACACTCCATGTTTAGCACATGGGTGACACCTCTAGCAAATTCACAAAATCCATTTCTGAATGCCTAGCCCTCTACAGGACTCTAATGCAGTAGCTCTAACACACATTGAATAGCAAAGTAGGTTTTCAAGACAAACATACAAAATGAGTGCCCAAAATTGCACCCTTGCAATTGTAGATTGCAGAAAAGACTATGTGTTCTTTTAAATGATTTCATCAATTCTAATCAGCAGCTGACTTAAAAAAAAAAAAAAAAGACAGTGTTTTTATTTGTATGTTGTTCATTAGAGCCTTTCCCAATGGGAACATAGAGGAAGGTTTCTTTCCTTTCTCTCCTTTTATATCTTCCTCTTGCAATGTCAAATGTATGGTGGACTAGGAAATTATAACCTGTTGTGATTTATGTGGGCATGTTACTATGTTAAGATGCCTGGGAGGCACAAGCACTTTGCTAAACAAAAGGCTAGCAGTTCAAACCTACCTAGTGGCACTGTGAAAAAAGGCCTGGTGAACGTAATCTTTATGATTACAGCCAAGAAAACCCTATGGAGCAGATGTACTCTGTAACACATGGGGTCACCATGATTCGGAATCGCCTCGAATGCAATGGGTTATTACTGTTTTATGATGTGCTTCTGTGGCAAAATCTCCAGCACATTCAAGGAAGAGAACAGTATAAAGAACCACACATTCTGACTTAATGAGTTAAATGGCCATACCAAAACTAGAAGAAAGCATTTCTAGTGCCACGGTTTTTAAAATTCAAAGCACTTATTTAATTTACAGCATTTCTAATGTCCAGGATAAAAAGTCTTCCAACAATTAGATGAGAGTATAATTAGATTCTATAATCAGCCAGGTTTGACCTAGAAGAACAATAGTATCTGGGGTCCTCTCACTTAGCTAAGCTGCTTTAGCATATGAAGTAGATATGAGTAACCTCCTAAGAAAACAGGCTCAAATGGAACCCCAGATGCTTTCTTTACATGGATTTTATTACAATTTTCAACTGACTCTCCAGTACATCAGTCATCTGGACATGCCTCCCAGAAAAAGTCTCTGATGCACATTCCAACTACACTGACTTTCCAGACTCAGCAGAGGGCATGAACTACCCAGCGGTGGGTTGGAAAGAGGAAGCAAGTGACATAAAATTGTGCTCTGGATAGGGGCCATGGGAGTATCAGTGGTGAAGAAGTGTAAGGATGGGAAACAGGCCAAGTCTGTGCCAGGATCCCAGACACTGCAATGAGAAACCACCCTCTTGCCATGCACACCAACATTCAATTCCTTAAAGAATAAATATTAGTCAAATTTATTTTATTGAAATAAAATTTCAAAGTATTTTATTGATGATTTCATTTAGCTGGAACAGAATTTTAAAATCCCAAAATCTAATTATGGTTTTCTGGATTCTGTTTTGAACATTACAAACGTAATAGATTAGAGGAAAAACATAAGCTGGAGCGTTTCTGTGTGTAAATCTAACTCATTATATTGTAACACCATTCATAAAAATTATCACACCACAACCAAAACAATTAAATTATAATGAGCATGCTTTGCCCTGATATAACCAACAAACTATACTCATAACTTAGTTCCAATGTGATTCGTAAAAGATGTCATGTAATGTGTGTTTGCATTTCTAAAACCAGGATAGAGAAGTAGCACAAAGAAAACTTAAATGAGTGCTACTAGTTCCAGGAGAGAAGCTTTTCTACCTTCTAAGGACTATGCATTTGTTTCACTTGAATCTGCTTCAGCACAAATTCATCACTCACTGTGTAGTGAGGATGATGATTTAACCAGAATGAAATGTGAGCATATTGAAGGATCATTATTATTCTTTTTGTTGTTTTTGTTGTAGTTGTACCTCTTCATTGTGATTTGGGAGCAATTTTACAAAGCAGAGTCATTTTGTGTTCCACATTTCATACACATTTTGTTTCACAACACTGATTACAATTCCCACAGTGTAACAGCTCTCCTCCCACCTCCTCCGTGTGGATACTCCCTTCCCTGTGTCTTTCTTAACTATGCCTTCCTGCCTGTCTAACTTTCTCCCTGTGCAATGCTGCCCTTATGATCACCCATGCTTGACTGTTCTAAGGGGTGCATCTCCCTGGTGTAGTTGTTCACCTCATAAACTTGCCTTTTGTTAGGCTGAGAGTTAAGGCATTGAAGTGAGTCCAATTCCAGGCCCAATGGATGACTGGGGACGATAGCCTTGGAGATTTCACCAGTCTCTAGCTGAGCAGTAATCCAGGTCATTTATTTATTTATTTTTTCTTTTTAAATTTTGTTCCATGTTTAGAAGAATCACTGTTCTTCAAAAAGCCAACAACCATTATTCTTCTATAACTTTTACAATGAGTAAAATTACTGACACAGATTGAAGTATTTAGGCTGATACCCAGATCCTGCTTTTAGATATCAATCCAGGAAACTATTTTTTCTTGTTGCTTTAGTTGCCATCAAGTCAGCTTCAACTCATGGCAACCTTATGTACAATAGAACAAAATGTTGTCTAGTCCTGTGCCAATGTTGTGCTCATTGGCATGTTTGATCCCATTGTTGAGGCTATTGGTCAATCCATCTCACTGAGGCTCCTCTGGGTTTTACTGGCTCTCCACCAACCATGATGTCCTTTTCTACCAACTGTTCTTTTCTGATGACTTAATTAAGCAAACCAAATTTCCAGATTACATTTAAATAAATTAAATCATTATAAACACACCAATTCCTATTCTCTAACACCATATTTGGCATAACATGCAAGGCAAGAGAATGTAATTAGTAGAAGCTAAATTTGTGCTATGGACACTGAACACCATTGTGGCGAAGTGATATTTAAAAATGAGTTTTTTCATTCACTTGTGCACTTGAGGATCCCAGGGGATTTGCCATGCTTGCATCATGACTTAAGTAATATAGGTACTTAGAGAAGCAATGTTACAGACAAAAAGGGCATGCTTGCAAAATCAAACCCAAAGGTGTTATTTCTCCACAGTTATAAGATGGAGAAAAAATAGACTAGAGCTCTGATCTTCAAAAAAGAAATAAGTTAATATCAGAAAGAATTGTTCAGCCATCACTCAGGAGCTTAAGACTGAAATACTACAAACAAATGGTGAAAAGTTTATTACAGAATTATGTCAAAGTAAGATAATTGTCCTTTAGGTAACCTAATAAATGGTAACATTTGTACAACATTCCATAAATTTCAAAGCATTATATCATACATCATCTTATATGATTGTCAAAGAAACTCTGTGAAGGAGATAGATAAAGCAATATCCCTCAGGAAACTGAGGTTTGGAATTGGTAACATAATCCCATTCAACTAGGAATATAGAAACCAACAGCCTTTTAAAATAATAGAGCTAGAAGAGGCTTCTAGGCACAATGTGGTCATGCCTGGTGCCTCTCAGTAGGAGAATATCAACTTCTCCCTATGAGGTTGACAAGCTGATGATGATAAATTCTCCTAGTCTGGATCCAGGAAGGCATTAGAGGTGATGATCAAGGCAGAGCATAGGCTTGTGCTTAGTTCATGTGCATTCTGTTTATCCAGCTTATGGAGAGAATCCCATTGCTCCTGTGCCCTTTCCTCTCAGCCTCAAATTAATATATTCAAAAGAATGCATTATAATGAGATGTTTTAAATATTCCCAATTTAATCATTTGCTAATGATTAAGTTGTCATCTAATCCAGAAGAAAGTATAAATTTATTATAAAGATTAATTATTTCATAAATAAATTTATTTTCTTTTATAATAAATTAATGTTTATTGATAAATTATTTATTTTGCTTATAGGATTTTATAGTCTAAGAGATTTTCACATAGGAAGAGTAAAACAAGCAGACAACTCAAGAACACAGAAGACAAATCCTTTTGTGATTTTTTAATAAAATAAAATGACAAGCTAAAAAAATATTTAGTTGCCCTAAAGGAATTGAAGAGAACATTGGCAAGCAACTAAAAGTCAAAAGATGCTCAAACAATGACACATGTAGTCAAGAAAACTATAATGGTTCAACTGTGTATGGAATCAGATCAGATGCTGACCTTTCACAAACACTTAAAGAAAATAGCTCCCAAATAATAACTGTTTAACATTGCTTGAGAAACCCAACCATATGCTCATTCTTGTGACTCTGAACATGTGTGTATCTATCTGCTGCCCAATAGAGTTGCAGGCAGCAGGGGCTGCCCCTTAGCCCACACCAGTGATGCTTCATCTCATTCCAATTCCTCATGTCGTTGTATCAAAATATCTTGATTCCCTATTGTAAAACATATCAAACTGTTTTATATCATGAGTCTAGAAACAAAATATTTCATAATTTTATCACCAGTGAACACTTCTCAGTGATGAGACACAGCAAAAAACAACAGTCAGCAAATATATTTATCACTAAGATTACTCAATGTGGACCTGATACCTTGAGCTGTTTGTTTCAATGTGGAAGGGTAGACTAAATTTCCCTCCCATGTTTAACACATAAGACTATCAAATCCCAACACTCAGTACTAGTAAAGTGTTAACGTCTGTTAGCTGCCTTGAGTAGGCCCCTAAATCATGGCAACCTCATGCACAATGGAAGGAAATGCTACCTGACCTTACACCATCCCTATAATCAGTTATAAATTGGACCATTTTGATCCATAAGGTTTTCATTAGTTGATTTCAGAAGTAGATCATCACGCCTTTCTTCCTAGTCCATCTTAGTCTAGAGGTTCTGCTGAAACCTGCACAACATCATAGCAACATACAAACTTCCACTGACAGGTGGTTAATGGCTGTGCATGAGGCGCAGTAGCCAGGAATGGAAGCTGGAGGCAAGAATTTTATTTATTGTTGGAGTGTAAAAAAATGGGTGGTAAAATAAATAAAGCCTCTGTTGTTTCTACTTGAATAGAAGATAATTAATGAACATATTGATTTGCTTCCCCTCTAAGAGATTTCTACTGGACTAACAAAAAACAATTAGCATATCCATTTGATAGGGCTATGTTAGTGTTCTGTACCCTTATGCTTATGAGCATCTCAATGTGAAAATATTGACTAAAAGTGAAACTTTTTTCCAGAGGAAGTGAAATTAACAACTGTTAAAGCAGTTCCCCAGGTGGCAGGTAGCAGCAGTAGACAGGGCTCATAGAAACAGGTAGGAGGTAAGCCCAAGATGTCAACAGAGCACTTGGAACAGCTAAGGGAGATGAAATTGGCTGTCAGTTTGCCATACTGTGGTGGCTTGCATGTTGCTGTGAGGTTGCAGGCTGTGCCAGCAGGGATACCCAAGGTGGACAGGTTTCAGTGGAGCTTCCAGATTGAGATGGACTCAGAAGAAGGAAGAGGCCATACACTTCTCAAAACATTGGCCAGTGAAAACTTTATGAATAGTAGTGAAATACTGTCTGATATATTACTGGAAAATTTTATGAACGACCCTGAAACATTGTCCAATGCAGTGCCAGAAGATGAGCCCCTCAGCACGGAAGTCATTCAAAATATGACTGGGAAAGATCTGCCTCATCAAAATAGAGACTTAATGATATGGATAAAGTAGAGCTTTCGGGGCCTCCATTTGCTAAAGTGGCACAACTCAATATGAGAAGAAACAGCTGGAAACATCCATTGATAATCAAAAAATGAAATGTATGAAATATGAATCTAGGAAAATTGGAAGTTGTCAAAAATGAAATGGAACACACAAAGATTGATATCCTAGGTATTGGTGAGCTGAAATGAACACATTTTGGCCATTTTGAATCAGATAACCATATGATCTACTATGTTAGAAATGACAAATTGAAGAGGAATGGTGTGGCATTCATCGTCACAAAGAATGTTTCAAGGTCTATCCTGAAGTACAATGCTGTCAGTGATAGAATAATATCCATACGCCTACAAGGAAAGCCAGTTAATACTACCATTATTCAAATTTACACACCAACCACCAAGGCCAAAGATGAGGAAATTGAAGATATTTACCAACTTCTGCAGTCTGAAATTGACTGAATATGCAATCAAGATGTGTTAATTATCACTGGTGACTGGAATGCAAAATTTGGAAACAAAGAAGAATCACCAGTAGTTGGAAAATTAGGAGATAGAAATAACTCTGGAGATCACATGATAAAATTTTTCAAGACCAACAACTTATTCATTGCAAATACCTTTTTTCAACAATGCAAATGGCGGTTATATCTGTGGACTTCATCAGATGGACTATATAGGAATTAGATTGACTACATATGTGGCAAGAGGTGATGGAGAAGCACAATATCTTCAGCCAAAATAAGACCAGGAGCTGATTATGGAACAGACCATCAACTGCTCATTTGCAAGTTCAAGTTGAAGTTGAAGACTATTAAATATTAAAACAAATCCACAAGAGCCAAAATATGACTTTGACTATATCCCTCCTGAATTTAGAGACCATCTAAAGAATAGATTTGATGCATTGAACACCAATGACCAAAAACCAGGAGAATTATGGAATGACATCAAGAACATGATCCATGAAGAAACCAAAAAGTCACTAAAAAGACAGGAAAGAAAGAAAAGACCAAAATGGATGTCAGAAGGGACTCTGAAACTTGCCTTTGACCAGAGTAGCTAAAGTAAATGGAAGAAATGACAAGATGAAAGAGCTGAACAGAAGATTTCAAAGAGCACCTTGAGAAGACAAAGTCAAGTATTGTAATGAAATGTCCAAAGAAATGAAGCTGGAAAGCCAAAAGGGAAGGACACACTAGGCATTTCTCAAGCTGAAAGAACTGAAGAGGAAATTTAAGCCTCGAGTTGCAATATTGAAAGATTCTATGGGCAATATATTGAATGATGCAAGAAACATCAAAAGAAGATGGAAGGAATACACAGCGTCACTGTACCAAAAAGAATTGGTTGATGTTCATCCATTTCAGGAGGTGGCATATGATCGAGAACCAATGGTACTGAAGGAAGAAGTCAAAGCTTCACTGAGGGAAGTGGCAAAAAACAAGGCTCCAGGAATTGACAGGATAGCCACTGAGATGTTTTAACAAATGGATGCCACACTAGAGGCACTCACTTGGCTATACCAAGGGATTCAGAAGACAACTACCTGGCCAACTGACTGGGAAAGATCCTTATTTGTACCCATTCCAAAGAAAGGTGATCCCACAGAATGTAGAAATTATTGAACAATATCATTAATATCACACACAAATAAACTCTTACTGAAGATAATTCAAAAATGGTTCCAGCAGTATATTGACAGAGAACTTCCAGAAATGCAAGCTGGATTCAGAAGAGGATGTGGAATGAGGGGTATCATTGCTGATGTCAGATGGATCTTGGCTCCAAACTTGTGTTCTATTGATTATGCAAAAACATTCGATTGTGTGGATCATAACAAATTATGAATAACAAGGAGAAGAATGGGAATTCCAGAAGACTTAATTGTGCTCATGAGGAACTTGTACATAGACCAGAAGGCTGTTGTTCAAGCAGAACAAGGGGACACTGCATGGTTTAAAATCAAGAAGGGAGTGTGTCAGTGGTGTATCCTTTCACCATACTTATTCAATCTGTATGCTGAATAAATAATCCGAGAAGCTGGATTATCTGAAGAAGAACATGGCATCAGGATTGGAGGAAGACTCATTAGCAACCTTTATTATGCAGACGACACAACTTTACTCACTGAAAATGAGAATGACTTGAAACACTTCCTCATGAAGATTGAAGACTACAGTCTGCAGTATGGATTACACTTCAATATAAAGAAAACAAAAATACTCACAACAGGACAAATAAGCAGCATCATGATAAATGGAGAAAAGATTGAAGTTCTCAAAGACTTCATATTACTTGGTTCTACAATCAACATCAATGGACGCAGCAGTCAAGATATCAGACATCATATAACATTGGGCAAATCTGCTGCAAAGGACCTCTTTCAAGTGCTGAAGAGCAAAGATATTTCCTTGAAGACTAAGATGCGCTTGACCCAAGCCATGGTATTGCATTTGCCTCATATGCATGTGAGAGCTGGACAATGAATAAGAAAGACCAAAGAAGAGTTGATGCTTTTGAGTTGTGGTGTTGGCAAACAATGCTGAAAGTACCATAGATTGTTAAAGGACCTAACAAATCTGTCCTGCAAGAAGTGCAGCCGGAATGCTCCTTGGAAGCGAGAATGACCAAATTTCATCTCACCTACTTTGGTCATGGGAGATCTGGTAGCGTAGTGCCTAAGGCACTTGAATGCTAACCAGAAGGCTGGCGATTCAAACCCACCAGCCACTCTTCGGAAGGAAGATGGGGCAATCTACTTCCATAGTGATACTGTTTCAGAAACCCAAGAAGGGGTCGCTATGAGTCAGGTCTGACTCGACGACACATAACAATACAACAACAACAACTTTGGTCATGTTGTAAGAAGGGATCATTTCCTGGAGAAAGATTTCATGCTTGGCAAAGTGGAGGGACAACAAAAAAGGGGAAAGACCTCAACAAGATGGATTGACACAGTTGTTGCAGTGATGGGCTCAGGTATAGCAAAGTTCGTGGGGATGGCACAGGACCGGGAAGTGTTTCCTTCTGCTGTACATGAGGTTGCTATCAGTTGGCGACAACTCGACGGCACCTGACAACAACTAACAAAGCAGTTCTGAAAGTTATAAAATGTTATAAACTTATAAAAGATTATAAAATGTTAAATTAACTACATGTTTTTGGTGTTAGTAATAGATATGAACAGACTCCTAACCAAAGAGTCCTGGAGTTTTGTCCCCCAGAATCTTTCTACTTAATGTGTTTCAGATCCAATACCTTTTTTTTTTTATCATTGTGATTTGGGTGACAGTTTACAGAGCAAATTCACTTTCTGTAGAGCATCTCACATACACTTTGTCTCATGACATTGAGTAAAATTTATCACAATGCAACAGCTCCCCTCCCACTTCCTCCCTATAGATATCTCTTCCCTGTGTCCTTTCCTCCATGCACTCCTGCCCCCTGAGCTGTCTCCCTGTGCATACACAGCCCTTCTATTCTCCCATGATTGTTCTCTCCAAGGACTGTATCTACCTAATGCAAATTCTCACTTCATATACCTGTTTTTTGTTTGGCTGGAAGCCATAGGTATGGGTTCAATTCCAGACCCAAAGTGCCATAGTCTCAGTTGTTCCATCAGGCTCTATCAGAGCAGCAAACCTGGTCCCTTTTTTTTTTTTTTTTAATGATTTTGAGTTTTGTTCCACATTGTTCTCCCACTCTATCCAGAAACTCCTACGTAGATCCCCCTCCGAGTCATTGACAGTGGTAGCTGGGGACCATCTAGTTCTTCTGGTCTCATAATCGTGTAGACTGAGGAACACATGGTGTACCAGTTGCTTGGACTAATTGTTTCCATGAATCTTTGGTTTTCTACATGCTTCTTTGCTCTGGACAAGGAGAGACCCATCATTGCATCTAGATGGCCACTTGCAAGCTTTTAATATCCCAGTTGCTACTTGCCAAAGTAGGATTTGGAACAATGTTTTGTATAGTATGTTTTGCCTATTGAGCTGCATTTCCCCTGCGACTATGGTCTCGAGCCCACAGGTCCAACTACTCATTCCCTCTGGGTAATTGGCTATGCCCAAGAAGTGACTACAACCTTGTCCCTTGTCAGCTCTACTATATACCTGGGAATTCTTACAGAATATACCAATACACTTGTAGAGACATTGTCTGCCAACCCTATACATGGTCTTGGGCACACTTCCCCCTGCATAGACATACCTAGTAGTTCAGCCATCTATCCACCTGTCCAATACCTTTCTTATTTCTTACCGCTATTTCAGTCAGGCCTAATTCCTTCAAACAAAAACCCTCAACTTCCCACAACTTCAGCTTTCTCCCTGAACCCATATTCATCAGCAACCATCATCTCTGGAGTTTGTTCATTCATTCACATATTTGACAGATATTTAATGAGCACCTGTGCTGAGCACTGGAAGTACAGTGGTAAGCTTACCAGATGTCAACCAGGCCTGCCTTCATATGACATGCAGTCTAATATGCCTCTTCTTTCTGAGAAACTAGTAAGTTCTTCACTGTCTTGACTGCTTTGCAAAAACATTAAAATCATAGTCTTTGATGATTTATACCAATAACCTTGCATTGCACTCCTTTATTCTAGTCAGTGTTATATATTCTAGTCTAGAAAACGTCCCACCCCTCATTTTACTCTTCACATCACTCATTGCTTGACTTTATGATTATTCTGTGCAAAATACTGATATGTCAAATGTCTTTTCTTTCTCTCTTCTTTCAAATATTATCCCTTTCCATGTTGCAAGTGCCACACAACAATTCCCTTTTCTACAAAGTTCCCATCTGGTAATTCAGTGCTTCCCACAGCAGTCTTAGCACTTGTGTACTGCTATAAGTTTTCACTATGTCTGCATACTGTTGTCATTCTGTTTTTGTTGTTTTTTTTTCCCTGCCTTTCAAAATCACTTCTGCTCATTCTAGGAGTCCCTGGATGGTTAAGCATGCAACTGCTAACCAAAAGGTTGGTAGTTTGAACCTACCCACTTGTGCCTCAGAAGAAAGTCCTGGTAATCTGTTTCTGAGAAAGATCACAGCCTTGAAATGCCTATGGGTGCAGTTCTCTGCAAACATGGGGTCACCATGAGTCATAATTGATAGGAACTGATTTGTTGTGTTTTATTTCTGATCATCCTCCCACTCCATCCAGTTGTGAGGAATCTGAGAGAAGTTGCTTTTTTCTATTTTATAATCCTCGTTGTCATTTCTTATGTCCTGTAAACACTGACAACATTAGATGAACAAATGGCCACTTGTAAGCTCTTAAGAGTCTGATAGACATTCTTGAAAAGGACTACAAAAATGGCATTGCTTAGAAATGTCAGAGAGAGCAATAGTAAGAGCCAGAGGGAAAGACAGAGAGAGAGATTTTTCTTCAGCATCACAGTACCTCTGGCTGTCTTCCTCTGTTTCAGTATCATATTGAAATCATGATTTAAACCAAGGTCATTGTAGCCTAAATGTTGAAGGATGGACTGTGGCAAATTACCAAATAATCATAAATTACCTTCATCTACAAGATTGAAACAAATAAAAGGAATCCAGTAAAGTAACCAATAGAAAAGCCATGAGATAAATATAGAGATATAGTACTTTATTAAATAAATTTCTTATAAATCGAGAGAAGGAAGCACAATTATGAATAAAAGAAACCTACAAAATACAAGAAATATGTATGAACTAATAAAATGGTGGAAGTGCATTAATGTTTTGAGGAGAAATGAAAAAGAAAAGATTTCTAAATGACAAGAAAAGACATGACTAAAAGGAAACAATAATATATTTCTTTCAAAGCCAAAACTAAACATAAGTTGCAGAGCTGGCCTGTGGTGGAACTCACAAGTTTTACTGGCAATGTATGTGAGGAGACACAAAGCAGCATATGGAAAAAATACAAAAATATACTCCCTAGAGACACTGCCTCTTCAGATGTCAAGAAAAACCTGGATGAAGTGCAGCAAGAGTGGCATGCTATAAAGTAACACATCCAAGGCCACCCACAGAACCAAACATTAAAATGGGGCAACTTATTACTGAAATAGTCTCTTTTCAGGCATTAGTAGAAGATTCTAGGAGACTAAAAGGGGGAATCTGGGATCACTCTATGACCCCACTTGAAATATTTCGTGGTGGATGACTGGTGCCACAACTAAAAGGAGAATTAAAAATGAGAGGAGGGACTACCTTCCCAGTTAGGTATTCATGATGTTCACCTCCCCAGGTGGAACTGGATTTAGGCATCCTGACATCTTGTCTACCCTTCTGTTACAGAACTGTACTGAGATCATGATAAGGGTAGAGGTTATATCATTATTTGTATTCTTGTTATTTAACTCAATACTTGGCACAGTGTAAGTACTCCAAAGGTGTTTTTGTTTTTGTTTTTCTAATGAAAAATAAATGATCAAATAGAAAAGTGAACAACCTGCCATTTGTATCTTGGTCTTACTGCTAATTATCTGTGTGACTTTGACTAAGATATTTTAACTCTGTACCTCAGTTTCCTCACTGGTAAACAGGTGGTAATAATAGTTTCTAGCTCAGAAGATTTTGTGGATTAAATGAATTAGTACATAGAACCTTTAGGCAAGAATCTGGAAATAGCATGTCTCAATAAATTATATGTCATTCATGTTGTTTTTGCCAAACTGTTAGATAAATATAATAACCATCATCTATTTCTCTATACACAGAAAAAGGAAAGAAAAAAAAAGTATACATTAAATCAACTAAAAAGACCCATGCAGTTACCACGTAGGAATAAAATCTCAACTGCTCAGAAACTTTAGGCACTAAATCATACTATATCACTATTTCTGTGATCCCTAAGTACTACACACAAGCATCATTTTAATGTGTTTTAAATCAAAAATTATTGTAAACTACAATATATTCTTTACATTCTTTTTTCAGAATATATGGAAGACAATTGAATCTCATCTTTGTGTTTGCTACTGACTATTATGATAAGTGAGAGCTCTGGTAGCATAGTGGCTAAGGCACTTGACTGCTAACCAGAAGGCTAGAAGTTTGAACCCACCAGCCACTCCTCGGTAGGAAAATGGGGCAATCTACTTCTGTAGTGATACTGCCTTGGAAACCCAAGGAGGGGTCGCTATGAGTCGGTTCTGACTCGATGGCACATAACAACAACATTATCATAAATTATTTATTTGTCATCCAATATATTTTCATTAAGCTCCTATTATGTTCCAGACACTGTTCTAAGCACAAAGGCTGTAGTGATGAATTAAACACAAGTCATGCTTTCATTGAGCTTATATTCTAGTGGGAAAAAACTATACACATACACACACACACTCACAATGTTATAGACAATAAATGAATAAAAATCTACAGAATATGTAACATGAATATGACAACATATAGTAGATCCAAAGAGCTCTAATGAAGTATTTGTTAAGGCGTTTGGCTGCTAAACCCAAAGGTCTGCTGTTCAAACCCACCAGCCACTCCATGGGAGAAAGATGAGGTAGTGTGTTCCCATAAAGATGTACAGCTTTGGAAACCTATGTGGCAATTCTACTCTGTCCTAAAGGGCTTCTATGAATCGGACTTGACTCAGTGGCAGTGGGTTTATAGTAGAGCCAGGGATGGACTCTCTGATAAAATGACATTTAGTCAAAGACTTGAATGAACTGATGACATTCTCTGGAAGGACACCAGTTTGTAGGAGAGAGGACAGTAGGTACAAAAATCCTGAAGTAGGATCATGTTTGATGTGTTCACAGAACAGAGGTGAGACTTTATAGATAGAGAGCAGTTGGCAAGGGACAGAAAAGGTGTCTAGGTATCTAGTGTTACTATAAGAGAAATGCCACAAGTGGGTGTCTTTAATGAACAGAGATTTATTTTTTCACAATTTAAGATACTAGAAGTCCAAATTCAGGATGCTGGCTCTGAGTGAAGGCTTTCCCTCTCTAACCACTGCTCTGGGAGAAGGTCCTTTTCTCTTTTCATCTTCTATTCCTAGGTTCCTTGGTGATCATGTGCTGTGCATCTTCCCCTCCATTTGAGCTTGCTTGCTTGCTTGCTTGCATCATCTGCTTTTAAATCTCAAAAGAAATAGACTCAAAACACACCCTATAGTAATACTGCCTTATTAATTTAAAGCCCATTCACCAATTAGCTTATAGCTACAAGTATAGAGGTTTAAGTTTTATAGCACATAGTTTTGGAGGTACAGTTCAATCCATAATACAGGGATAAAAGAGAAAATCAGGAAAGTAGCTGAGAGTCATGTTAGGAAGTTGGATTTTCCTCTAAGTAAAAGAGAATCTATTGGAGGGGTTTATGTTGATGGATGACATAATCTATGTTTTAGAAGTGTTACTCTGTCTTCTCTGGGTATTAGAGATGGTAGGAAATCAAGATGGAATAAGAAGACCACTTGGGAGAATATTATATGAGACGATAGCCTGGATTAGGATTCCAGATATATGTTGAGGAAGAGCAAAAAGGATTTGCTCATGTATTAGACATACTTAGGGTGGTAAGTGCTGGTATAGATTCAAATGGCCCTTCCTCAGCAGGTAGGCAGAGACTGGGCTTTCTTGAAAATGTCCTTAATAACAGCTTACTTAATCTATCTTCCTTCCTTGTTTCCTTCCTTCCCTCCTTCCTTTCTTTCTCTCCTACCTCTCTCACACACTCTCATTCTCTCTCTTTCTTTCTCTTTTTCTATCTTTTTCTTGTAATTAATTTTTTCCCCTCTCTTTATGATTAAGGGAAAGTGAAGTAAATGAATCTGTATGGTGAATGGAATGGTTTAACTATAAATATGGGTACAATTAAAAGTCTCATTCCAGCAGTGGGAATTTTGGCCTTTTTGACTTTCAGTTTCCTCACTTATAAAGTAAGAAAAATTATTAGCTCTGAGAGTCTGTGACTTTCCTACCAGAAGCTACAGTCTGGTATTGGTTTGCTCAAAGGCCTTCACAGTTGGTATTTCCAACTAGGAAGGCATTGTTAACTAGCTACAAAGACTCAATAATGTGTTTATTTGTTTGTTGTTTGTTGTTTGTTGTTTCTCACCAAGGAATTCTGAAATTTCTAAAGTTGATTAGCTTACGTTCCACTGAGGTCAAGAATTATTCAGAAACCTAAGGTTCTAAAAGTCCTGCGATCCATTACTGGAGTTTGCTTTCTATATTTAAAAAGCCTGTGTATTTTCAGATAAATTTTAGTATATTAGTCTTTGTTGTTCCTCCTTGTATAAGGCTTACTAAAGTTTTACTCCTGTTGTCTGAGAGTGGAGAAGGACTAGGGAAATCTGCATGACAAAGTGATTAAAGCAGGGTTTCTGCAGTCAGACTGGGTTTGAAATTCAGCTCTGCCACTTATAAGTGTGACCTTGGGCAACCTATTTAATCCTTCTGTGCTTAGTTTCTCCATCTCTAAAATGGATATAGCAATAGGACCTCTCTCCCAGGATTACTATGAGGATCAAATGAGTTTATGTCTGCTAAATACCTGAAGCATTGCAGAAGGACAAATATTGCATTAGCCCACTATTGTAAAAAGTCAAGGAAAAGTTTATACATAGAAGGAAATTTTCTTTGTTGATTTTCAGGGAAGGGAGGGGATAGGAAGGGAAAGGAGGGAAAATTTCTAGATAGGTTGGAAAAAAAAAAAAAAAGACACACACATACATATAATATATAAACCAAGATTATTAGTGGTTACCGGGAGTAGGAAAGAGGAGGAAAGGGGAAGCTTTTGTTTGGAGTACATTGAGTTTATGCTAATAAGTGGTGTAATGTTTTGGAAAAGGATAGCAATAGTGGTGGCACAACATGAAAAATGTAATCCATGAGCTTGAGCTGTAATGTGGAAGTTGTTATGTTGGTGAATGTCTTGTTGTGTAGGCTTTTACCACAATAACAGCTAAAAAAAACTTGGAGCATTGCATGGTACACAAAAATGATAAAGAAGAGTTTCTTATAACTATTATCCCTTCTCCCTGCTAAAGGATGGCACCTACTTCGACTTCTAAATAATTTTTGAAATGCTTGACATTCAATATATGTGTTTCTTGCAAGGAATTGTTTTTAATCTTAAAAGTATACCCATGTCTTGGTAATAGGACTTAAGATGGACTTTTTTTGAAATCTGCCTTTTTAAGTATCATGAACTTTCAAATCAGAAAGACTTGGTTAATCCTGTCCCTCTTACTTATTTGTGCCATGAAGTTTGGGGAAATTCTTTCTGACCTTCAATTTCTACATCTACCAAATAGGTATTAAAATGTGGACTTTCCAGGGTTGTTGTCAGGAGTAAAAGAGAAAATGCATGCAAAGTGATGAAAAAAAAAATTATATTCTCTACCCCATCCACACTCCGTGAACATACATCTGTGTGAAATTTAAGATGATTGCCCTAAGAGTCAGAAATGAAATGTTTCTATGGAACATACTTGTATGACAGTTATTTACCATACAATGAGGCCATATTTGGGGGCAGTGCTCATATGGGCAAACAGAACCAATGACTGATGTCTACTGTGCTGTGGCCCCTTCTATGATCTCTTCAGGACAATGCTACAGCCTCCTCTCACTAACCTGAAGCAAGTTTTTGTTTTGTTTTGCTGGTTAGGACTGAGAAACCAGCAAAAAAAGAGTTGAGTTTCCTCCATTCTTAATGGAAACTACTGAATGAGTAGTTCTTTCCATCTATAAACCTTTGATTCCTTATGATAAAATTCTTTAAGAGGTAGAAGTCAGAGTAAGCACCCATGGCCACATTGTAGGGCCTAGATAGACCAGAAGATAAAGGGGGAGGCTGGTTCAGAGACTGAGGTTAACTACTTCAATGAAGCTGTATCAGTCAGGATTCTCCTGAGACACAGAACCAGTAGGGAGAGGACAATGCTTGTTAGTGTTGGAATTTTCACCTTCCATACAGGAGACCCAGTAATGCATCAGACAGGGTTTCACTGCTATTTATAAGGTTTTCACTGGCCAATTCTTTTAGAAGTGAATGGCCCCTTCCTTCTCCTGAGTCTGTCTAAGTCTGGAAGCTCTGCTGAAACCTGTCCACCATGGATGACCCAGCTGGTATTTGAAATACAAGTGGCATAGCCTCCAGCCTCACAGCAAGACCCAAGCCACCATGGTACAACAAACTGACCAACATATGGTGGCTTCTTGGAAACAAGAATGGCCAGACTTTGTCTCACCTACTTTGGTCATCTTGTAAGAAAAGACCATTCCCTGGAGAAGTATATCATGCTTGGTAAAATGGAGGGTCACGAAAAAGGGGAAGGTCCTCAATGAGATGGACTGACACAGTGGCTGCAATGATGGGCTCAGGTATAGCAAGGATTGTGAGGCTGGCACAGGACCAGGCAGTTTCCTTCTGTTGTATGTAGGGTTACTGTGAGTTGGAGCTAATTCAATGGCAGCTAACAACACAACAACAACATGCAGGAGACCCAAGTTTGATTCCTGGCCAATGCACCTCATGCACAGCCACCACCTCTCTGTCAGTGGAACCTTGCATGTTGCTTTGATACTGAATAGTGAGTGGAATGGAGCTTCTAGCCCAAGACTGACTAGGAAGAAAGGCCTGGTAACCTACTTCTGAAAATCAGGCAATGAAAACCCTATGAATCTTAACAGTCTAATCCACAATAGATCATGGGGAAGGTGCAGGACTAGGCAACCTGTAGCTCCCTTTAGCTCCCTTGTGTATAAGAGTCCTACGAATCAAGGGCTCATTCAGTGACAGCTAACAATGACATATATATCTATGATCTATTGCCCACAAGTCAATTCTGACTCATGGCAAGACCACATGTTTCAGAATAGAATTGTACTCCAAAGGGTTTTCAATGGTGTAATCTCATAGATTAAAAAAAAATTCTCACAAGTGAACTAATAAGTTCAAGATAAATGGAGAAAAGATTGAAGTTGTCAAGGATTTCATTGTATTTGGATCCACAATCAATGCCCATGGAAGCAGAATTCAAGAAATCAAACAACTAGTTCCATTTGTCAAGTCAGCTTCAGGAGACTTCTTTAAAGTATTAAAGAGTAAAAATGTAACTTTGAAGATTAAGGTGCACCTGACCCAAAGCATGTTATTTTCAATAGCCTCATAAGCATATGAAAGCTGGACAATGAAAGACTGAAGAAGAATTGATGTATTTGAATTAAAGTGTTGGCAAAGAATATTGAATATACCATGAACTGCCAAAAGAACAACAAAAAATCTATCTTGGAACAGGTACAGAGCCAGAATGCTCCTTAGACATGAAGATGGTGAGACTTCATCCCTCATACTTTGGTCATGTTATAAATGGACTAGTCCCTGGAGAAGGATACCATGCTTGGTTAAGTAGAAGATCAGAGAAAAAGGGGAAGACCCTCAATAAGATGGATTGATAACAATGGCTGCAACAAAGGGCTCAAGTATAGCAGTGATTACAAAGATGGTGCAGAACTAGGAAGTATTTCATTCTGTTCTACACAGGATCTCTATGAGTCGGAACTAACTCAATGGCACCTAACAATACCAACAATTTTGGGAAAGTGGTCATTCAGCCTTCCTTCTGTGGCACTTCTGGGTGAATTCAAACTACCAACCTTTTAGTTAAATCAAGCAACAATGGATTAAACTGAATGTATTATAAATATATGGAGTCTCTGGATGGCACAAATGGTTAAGCCCTGGACTATTAATCAAAGATTGATGGTTTGAATCCACCAAGAGATGCCTCAGAAGAAAAGCCTGGAGATCTGTGCTTTCAGAAGGTCACAGCCTTGAAAACCCTATGGAGCACAATTCTACTCAGCACACATGAGGTTCCCATGACTCAGCACTGACTTGATAATAACTGGAAAAAAGAACAACTATATAATAATATATATATATATATATATATATATATTGAGAGAAAGAGAAAGAGAGAGAGAGAGATTTTAAGTAATCTGTCTATGCAACCATGGGGTGGGCAAGTCCAAAATCTATGTCAGGAGACAGAGGCTAGAAAGCCAGGGTCAGAAATTTGGCAAGAGATCTATGTTACAGCATCTCCCTTGAGAAACCTACAGCTGATTGGATGAGGTCTACCAACGCTATAGAGTGTAATATCCCTTACAGTCAACTGAGGGAAAATATTAATCACATCAACAAAATAACTTTATAGTGTAACTTCTAAACTAGTGTTTTACCAAACAAAATGGCACCACAACCTAGACAAGTTACCACATCACAAATCCTTTCAGCACAAAGGGCTTAATAAAAATCCTCTTGACTAGCTTAAGGGACACAGTGTCAGAATATTGGAAGGAATCATTTTTATTTGTGTACGATTTTTTTAAAAATATTCCTATTCCTGACCCTATGAAGGGTAAATTTTTTGGCAATTTTAGTAGACACAAGCAGAAAAATGAGAATTCATGGTCAAATTGTTGCTTCAGGTGTAGAAAGAGTATCAAAGAGACTGATAGAATTGTTGAAAGTCCTAAGGAAAAGGATAGTTAATCATTTGAAAGTTAGCTTGACAAACATCTATTCCCAGGGAATTAACCCAGAAGTGCAGCAGCAAACATGAGGTCTGGAGGTGGCTCGGCCCAGAAAGCTGACATGTGGGAGGGAGAGGATCTTTTGCCAGCAGCATTCTGGAGCATCATTTACTACGTGCCCTGGGCAATGAAATCAAGTGTCATGTAGATTAAAGACAAAGCAGTTAGAGATATTTTTTTCCTACTTGAAGCATCGTGCCCAAGAGGTAAACAGACATTAACATTCTACATGTGGTGTGGTTGCTGTACTTATTTACTGAAAGACTATTACATTTTTTGCCTCAGCTGTCATGCTCATTTTTTGCTAATGACCTTTATGGAAATGAGAAAAAGAATTAACTTTGCCTGCTTGTGGTTTAGGATAGAATCTGTCACTTAATGCTTTATGGTAAAATTACTCGAGAGAAAATTGCTGTGCGTGAACCTGCATGCTCCTCACATCCTACTGCCAACCTCCTCACATCCTACTGCCAACCTTCTGGAGGAAGAGGGACTTCTCCTCAGATTAGCCACCAGCCAATAACCTTTTGTCATATTTTTGTTCTTCATTTATAATTTAGTCAAACTGAGAAAAAAAGCTGTCACATCTTGTGAAAAGCAAATTATTATTGGAGCCTGTTGCTGCCCGTGAGGACATCTAGAATTTCATGGCTACCTGGTCAACTGTGAATTTGTTTTTTCCTTCTTAGAAATAGAGCACTCTCCACTGTATCCTTTTCTTCCAGAATAAGAAAGTACCCTAGTCTTCGCATTCCCTGTTCTTTAGCAAGAGGGAAGCTACTCCTCAGCTCATTATAGTAGCATGATTTCATAAATTCCAAATCCTTTTGCTCTCAGTTTTCACTGAAATTATAGAAAAGCTATTCTTTCATATTGATTTGGTTTTGGATCCACCTCCCTTGTTGTAGAATTTGGCTGATCAAAGGTCAAAATGACATGACCATTCTCTTTAAAAGAGAGACTTTTCCTTTGGATGTAGATTATTTGCCTGGATTCTTTCTTCAGTAGAGAAAAGTTCTGTCTCAGCAGACTTCTTGTTTCTCATGAAAAGACACTCCAGCCTTGGCCCATTTTTAGGATGAAAACAAAATTTGTTTAAGATGGGGGCTCCTACAATACAGACCTTGATGGCCATGGAAATTAGAAACTAGTCCACTTGAAAAAAAGAGATAACTGAGGTGAGGAGTTTCTCAAATTCTTCCAGGTCATAACTTCTTAGAGCCTCCTCCTGGGTCACAACTTCCTATGATCTTCACACCACATTCCACAGAAGGTGAAGTGGGAAACATCAATGAGGGTATACTCTTAAACTCAGGATGTTCATGAGATTCGGTCCCTTTTCCAAACCTCACTATTAGCAACAGAGGCATCCCTGGGTGGTGCAAAGGATTGACATACTCAGCTGCTAATCAAATGATTGGAGGTTTGAGTCTACCCAGAGACAGCCTGGTAGAAAGGTCGGAGATCTCCTTCCAAAAAATCCGTCATTGGAAACCCTATGGAGCACAGTTCTGTTCTAACACACATAGGGTTGCCATGAGTCAGAGTCAGCTAGGCAGCAACTAGTTTAATGGTTCAGCTGAAGAGATATTTATTTATTTATTTATTTGTTTATTTAATTCCCATGAAAGGAATGGCATAACTGAATTTAAAAGGAGCCCTAGTGGCTCTTGCTTGTGATTTTTGCTGTAAAACTGCCTCATTACCCAGTCCTTCTCATACTTCTATAGCTCATTTCCCTTGGAAAGTGTCCAAATCAAAGCTACCTTTACACCAAATTCCTCTGTGCCCTGAATAGTGAGATTATCGGGTATACTCACTGCTCCCACACTTCCTTCCTGCTCAATTTAAATAAACAGTGTGCTGTTTTTCTTTTTGACTAAGAGCTAGTCTATACAACAGCAGTAGGAAGATTATTTTCTATCTATATGCAAATAGGCTGAATTC
The DNA here is from genome assembly GCF_000298275.1 of Orycteropus afer afer. NCBI lineage: Eukaryota > Metazoa > Chordata > Mammalia > Tubulidentata > Orycteropodidae > Orycteropus > Orycteropus afer. The sequence goes on from NW_006921683.1 coordinate 6,480,849, forward strand.
TCTCCAATCCATGGGCAAAGACCCTTTTAACCAAATGACTTATACTTCTGTTTTTTCATGTATAAAATTAGTGGTTTGAGGATAAATAACCCAAGTTCCCTTCTGGCTATATAATTCCACATCATGCTCACTGGGGAAGACAAGATTTGCACACATTCAACAATTAGAGAATAAACAAAGTGGTACGTGTTAAAATGCCCAATAAATACCCAACTCCTGCCATGATACTTAAGTTACTTTTCAACTTGATGCCAAGCTGTTCTGCTCCACTTGTATGATAAACCTTAAACAACAAAAACACCAGCCCACTAAGCAGTCTCCAAAGTATACTATATATACATGCAATTTAATATTACTCCCCTAACCTAAGGGAGCTCTGGTAGCATAGTGGCTAAGGCACTTAACTGCTAACCAGAAGGCTGGCGGTTCAAACCCACCAGCCACTCCTTGGAAGGAAAATGGGGCAATCTACTTCCGTAGTGATACTGCCTCAGAAACCCAAGGAGGGGTCGCTATGAGTCGGGTCCGACTCGATGGCACATAACAACACAACAACAACCCCTAACCTAAATGTCCTTTGTCCTTCTACCCTTGGTGACTTCTTCTCAGTCTTCAAAGTCTTGTGCAAATGTCCCCTCCATTGTGTGTGCTCCCCTAGGACTCTACTTCTCACTCACAGCAGAAAGAATAGCTCTCTCTTTTGTGATTTTGTGGCTTTGTTCAAACCCATGGTATGGGACTTGAACTATGATAACATAGCTTACTGTCTACTTGACTACAAAAATGGTTAAGTATTCAACTACTAGCCAAAAGACTGGCAGTTAAACCCACCCAGGGTGCATCAGAAGACAAGCCTGGCAATCATTCTAAAGGTCACAGCCTTGAAAATCCTATGGAGCAGTTTTGCTGTGTACACATCAGGTCGCCATGAGTTGTACATAATCAGCTTGATGGCAACTAACAACCGGCAACTGGACAGAAAGTTCTTCAGGTTTCACTTATGTTTCTGTCTACATCATCAAGCACCACAGCTAGCATAGGAAACGTTCTTAATGACACTTACTGAATACAGCTTGTCTAAGTGCCAGTAGGAGCTCTGGTAGCATAGTGCTTAAGGAACTTGACTGCTAACCAGAAGGCTGACAGTTCAAACCCACCAGCCACCCCTCGGAAGGAAGATGGAACAATCTACTTCTGTAGTGATACTGCCTCAGAAACCCAAGGAGGGGTCGCTATAAGTCGGGGCCAACTCAACCGCGCACAACAACAAAAACAATAACTACCAGTAGGGACAGATTCTTTTTTTTTATTTTTTTAATTTTTTTTTTTTTTTTTACTGTGATTTGGGTGACAGTTCACAGAGCAAATTCACTTTCCATACAGCACTTCATATACGCTTTGTCTCATGACATTGACTACATTTCCCCTCCCCACTTCCTCCTGATAGTTACCTCTTCCCTATGTCCATCCCTCCATATACTCCAGCCCCCTGAACTGTCTCCATGTGCATAAACAGCCCTTCTTTCTCCCATGATTGTTTTCTCCAAGGAATGTATCTACCTCAGGTACATGTTCAACTCTTATGCCTGTAGGGACAGATTCTTAAAGTAAGTATATTTAAACTAAAGTTTAATGTGAGAACAGTGGTAGAATTCTAACCAACCATGGAAGAGATCTGGATTTGATCCCAGCCAGTGCACTTACTTCATTGCAGCTGTCACCTGTCTGTCAGATTGCATATTGCTATGTTGCTGAACAGGTTTCAGCAGAACTTGCAGACTAATGCAGTCTAGGCAGAAGGCCTGGCAATCTGCTTCCAGAAATCAGCCAGTGAAACCCTAGGGATCACAACAGTCTGACCTACAACCACTCATGGGTGCAGGACAAGACAGCCTTTTATTCAGTTGTGCATGAGATCACCATGAAGGCGACTTGACAGCAGCATCTAACAACAACAACAAAAGTTTAATGTATGCACTCAGTTGTATTTCTAAAGTCAATACTAAGGAAAAGCAAATGAAGATAAGGGCAATCTTTGGATCCTGGCTAATTGTTTAATTTTCATTGCTTGGAGATGTTAGCAAATTTCCTAAAGTTTCATGTGATGGATTTGGGGTCAGAGGAGGAGGAGTGCTGTTCCACCTTATATTGCCATTTCAGTGTGGGTTTGTTTTCCCTTTAGCAGTGTTTTGTCTAGCAATGATAAAGCATAAATACCTAGAGCTATCATTGGCCAGCATGAGATCCACAGATCTCAGTTTTTCTGGATTCTTGGTGCCAGCATGTTCCTATACCTTTTATTTGAAGATGAACAGGACCCGTTCTGCTTTTCTTCCTTCTTTCCTTATTCCTTCCTTCAATGAAGACATTAAAGTGTAATTCTCTAATAAGATATCTGTCACTTTTCAGCAAGCAGCCATCAACTGTTCACTGTGTTCTCTGTACAGCAGGAAGCCTGGTGGGTGAATTCAAAAGATCATTTGGGGCATTGCTATATAAGAGATTAATCTTTTCATGTAGGGAAAAAAAAACATTTTGCAATATTTCTTCACTTGCTGCCATGTGCAAAAGCACTATAAGAACAACAACAAAAAAAAATAGCAGAGATCAGTAAAACATGGATCTCCACCTCAAAGTCCTTATAATTTCAAACAGTGGCTTTCAGATTTCAGGTAAGGAAATCAACTTAGTGGATCAGGACCAGAATTTGTATTATAAAATATAGAAAAGAAAATATCACAGTGCATTCCATGTAGTGGAATATTATCTCATGAAACTTATTGTCAGTTGAGTGTGTATGTGCACTGAATCAAACATAGAATGTATTTCTTACTAAGAAGGAGCTCTGGTGGTACAGTGGTTAAAGTATTAGACTGCTAGCCAGAAGGTCAGCAGTTTGAACCCACCAGCTGCTGTACAGGAGAAAGATGAAGCAGTCTTCTTCTGTAAAGATTTACTGCCTCAGAAATCCTAGGCAGCAGTTCTACTTTGTCCTATATGGTGGTTATGAGTCAGAATCAACTCAATGCAGTGGGTTTCATTGTTTGTTTGTCTTTTTATTACTGGAGGACACAGTCCAAAAATTTAGAATCCTACTAATTCAGAACAATCAAGGGATGTCCATATGATGTACACACATTACTGCAGTTCAGATTTTTAGATTGAAAGTGAGAAGGGAAGTAGGAGTGGGGAGGACTCAGAGTAATAATCATCATGGATGCAAATTGCCAAAAATGCAGCCTGTTCCTGCCACTTCAGAATTCCCTTCCCAAGACCAATGAACCTTCTACTAATGTTCTCTCTAAGCATCCCTTCATGCATATTAGAATCAGTTGAAGTATTTCTTTGAATATTCTATTCCAGTTGTTACTGCTCACAAGAAGCAGGAAGGCACTGGTTACAAGACCTCATGTATATCTTCAGTAATATGACTAATATTTTTTGTCTTTGTTATAATTATAACACTCCTACATGTTCACCATATTACATTGCAATATGTAGGGGGAAAAATTACCTATAAATCCATTACCCCAAAATATTGATTTTTTAATATTTTCCTGTGGTCATTTTCTGCACATATCATATACTATATACATATATATGTTATTGTTGTAACAATCAAGTGAGTTCCTATTCATAGAAACCCCATGTACAGCAAATTGAAACATTGCCCAGTCCTGCACCATCCTCACAATTGTTGCCATGCTTGAACCCATTGTTATAGCTACTATGTCGAGTCACTGCCTTGATGGTTTCCCCTGTTTTTACTGACCCTTTACTTTACAAAGCATGATATTCTTCTCCAGAGACTGGTCCTATCTGACAACATGACTAAAGTACATGAGACAAAGTATGGCCGTTCTCACCTCTAAGAAGCACTACAGCTGTACTTCTTCAGAGACAGATTTGTTCTTTATTCTGGCAGTCCATTCAATATTCTTCACCAATACCACAGTTCAAGTGCATCAATTCTTTTTCAATCTTCCTTATTCATCATCCAGATTTCATATGCATATGAGACTATTGAGAATACCATGGCTTGGGTCAGGTGCATGTTAGTCCTCAAGGTGACATCTTGCTTTTTAATACTTTTAAGAATTTTGCAGCAAATTTACCCAATGCAATATGTCATTTGATTTCTTGACTGCTACTTCCATGGATGCTGATTATGGATCCAAATAAAATGAAATTCCTGACAATTTTAATCTCGTCTCCACTTATTGTGATGTGGCTTATTGGTCCAGTTGTGGGGATTTTTGTTTTCTTTATGTTGAGGTGTAATCCGTACTGAAGACTGTAGTCTGATCTTCATCAGTAAGAGCTTCAAGTCATCTTTCTTTCAGCAAGCAAGTTTGTATCATCTGCTTATTTCAGGTTGTTAATGGGTCTTTCTCTATTCCTGATGACACATTCTTCTTCACATAGTCTGCTGCTCACATTATTTGCTCAATGCAAAGGGTGAATAAGTATGGTGAAAAGATATAAACCTGACTCACACCATTCCTGATTTTACACCATGCAGTGTCCCTTTATTCTGTTTGAATGACTGCCTTTTGGTCCATGTATGGGTTCCTCATGAGCACAAGTAAGTATTCTGGAGTTCTCATTCTTCGCAATGTTATCCATAATTTTTTATGGTCCACACAGTTGAATGCCTTTACATAATCAATAAATCACAGGAAAACATCTGTTTGGTATTCTTTGCTTTCAGCCAAAATCCATCTGACATCATCAATTGTACCCCTTGTTCCACTTCCATTTCTGACTTCAGCTTGATTTTCTGGCTGTTCCTTGCCAATACATCTATACATGTAACACATCTATATGCAATACACTTTCTTGGGTGTCTAAGTGTTTCTGAGTAAAACTCAGGTATTCTTCATTCTTAAAGAAGCCCTAGTATGTCTTTTGCAATAGCTGGGAATGAGGAAAAAAATAAAAACCTTAATGATTTTCAATACAATAATGTGTATTAAGAATACAGAGACACAAAAGATGTATTTCTTGCCTTTAAAGAGTTCCTAATCTAGTCAGAGAAAGAGACAGGTAAATCACCAAAGAAAAGTCCAGTGCAATAAATGCAATAAATGAAGCATGTGCAGGGTGCAGAGGTGAAAATGATCCACTTTATCAGAAAGGTGTTATGGGAAGCTTCCCAGAGAAGGTGACAGAGGTGGAGAATGTTTGATTATCCTGGCCAGGCAGATAGGATACCTACCTGATAAAAAGTTAATTAAAAAGTCACTTCTAATCCTGGGAACAAAGATTGAAACTAACTAAGAAGAGAAAAACTAGAAAAAGGAAATAACCAGACCCCTTGATCTCTCATTTGAAATTCCAGTAATCCTGCCTATGTCCCTGGAAACCATTGATTTTCCCTGTGCAAAGTGAATCTGCTATGTACAACCCATAAGATCAATACAAAACTGTATATGTATACATCCACATTACTATATTCAGTGCAGGAAGAATGGAGTCAGACCCAACTCATAGCGTCCCCTCCTTAGGTTTCTGAGGCAGTATCACTATGGAAGTAGATTGCCCAACCTGCCTTCTGAGGAATGGCTGGTGTGTTTGAACTGGCAGCCTTCTGGTTAACAGTCAAGTACCTTAAGCACTATGCTACCAGAGATCTAGATAAATTAGTTGTTGTTGTTGTTGTTATGTGCTGTCGAGTCAGCCCTGACTCATAGCGACCCCTCCTTGGGTTTCCGAGGCAGTATCACTACGGAAGTAGGATTGCCCAACCTTCTTTCCCAGGAGTGGCTGGTGGATTTGAACCGCCAGCCTTCTGGTTAGCAGTCAAGTGTCTTAGCCACTATGCTACCAGAGCTCCCAGATAAATTAGTAGAAGAGAAGAAATCCAGTGCCATGTGCAACAAGAGCATTTTATGGATGGAGCTGGTTGCATGTACCAGCCAATTTCCTGACATAACCTCTTGTTTCAACCAGGGGGTATTTCTGTTTCATCTTGATGAAGTTCTGGTGACCAGTTCTTCTTCCAGCAAGTCCACAATTGAGAAGCAGAAATGCTTAATAAAACATCAGGTCTATTTGCTTTAGTCAGGTCTCTTTCAGCTAGTTTACAACCAATGTTATCTTCAGACCAAGAAAGGTATAGTTTTAAAGGGAGAGTTTTTTTCTACATTCTGTCACAGAACACAGCACATGAGCTTGGCGCAATGTTTGGTGAATTAAGGCAAGTGCAGCATTTGCCAATAAACCATATCAAATCTTTCAAAAAGAAAAAAATAGGCAGGATATAAATATATCCCAATTGATAAAAATATGAGAAACCCTATGATTATGTTATTTCTATTCCAGTATTTTTCTTGGACTAGCAAGCTGTAACCAGAGCCAGTTCTGCCTTTAACATCCTGCTCTACTTGAAGAGTGGAATCCAAATTCCTTCCCACCAGTTTTAGACACAAACTTCCAAGCTCCTTTTCACCAGAGAGCAGAGCTATGTAGGATTCTTAGAACCCTATCAACTAGTGCAGGAATCAGTAACATGGGGAAAGTTTCTTAAAATGTCACATGGAGTGGGAGTGTCTTTTGATCATCCAATGAAAACCAGTTACTGCTATCAGAAATGCTTAATAAGGAAGATTATAAGGAGAAGAAATAGAAGACTTTTGCTTAGTGCCTCATAACTCATCCACTGAAATGCTAGTTAAACCATGAATTGAGAACCTGTCATTCCTGAAAATGCACAAGGCAAAGAGAACACATATTACTTTTCTTTCATTTCCACGTTTGCTCTTTGAAGAGTCTGTTTAGAGCCACCAGAGCTCCTTTAGAGCCCACAGAATGATACATTTGACACATCCCTAATGATAGATCCTGTCAGAGCCAGAGAAATATTCAAGAGTCTAGAAGTGCAAAATAATAACAACCCAATAGTTGTTGACATCTAGTTAATTCCAACTCATGCTAACCTCATGTGTTACACAGTATAACTGCTCCATAGAGATGTTGTGGCTGTAATTTTTAGGGAAGCAGATCACCAGGCCTTTCTTTGGCATCATTGCTGGGTGGGTTCAAACCACCAACCTTAGATTAATAGTTGAGCACAAACCATTTGTGCCACCTCCTAGAATGAAGGGACCTCCTAGAATGAAGCTATAGAGATTGTTGTTATAAACTGTGTATTGACTTAGGATATATAATTCACTGCAGTCATTTTGCATATTGGTCAATCACATCTTTGAGATTTTATTGAAACATTTTTGTTTGGTCTTTGGAAAACACTATCCAAGTCAGAGGGAGCTCTGGTAGCATAGTGCCTAAGGCACTTGACTGCTAACCAGAAGGCTGGCGGTTCAAACCCACCAGCCACTCCTTGGAAGGAAGATAGGGCAATCTACTTCCATAGTGATATCGCCTTGGAAACCCAAGGAAGGGTCGCTATTAGTTGGGTCCTACTCGAGGGCACATAACAACAACAACAAATCCAAGTCAGAACATGATGCTTAGGAGCAACACTACCTTTTACATTCTTTTTAAACGTAGGTCCGCTTATTCATATCCATTCTTTACATAAAGAGAGGAAAGTGTCAGATGGCATAGAGGAGGGCCAGCTAATGCCATAAGTGCTTTGAGACATTTTGTATTAAATTCAGTGATGTTTGAGCAGTGCTTTTGCATAGCACATTCACAGCTCAAGTAGAAGAAGGGCAGAGAGAGGAGTCCAAACAGAAATAGGCTCATCTCCTAATATACACGAGGAAGAACTCCATTCCCTGATGCAGAGCACAACCCAGCATAGGTCTCATTTTTTTTTAACAGATTTTATTAATTTCAACTATAGTGCATGAATACATTCCTACTATAAACACTTCAAATGAGAAAGATAGAACTAATTTCTCCCATGACCGCCACTCAGTCTCTCTTCAAAGGGAACCACACTCATCAATTTGGTGTATATACATCCAGACAGTTGTCTCTACATTTACATATTACATGTACATTTAGAAATGTGCAGGTTTCTTCTGGTTGCAGGCTTTGTTCTACATTCCATGAAAGGTACTAGGAAGTTAATTACCTTAGGATACTGTGTCATTTAAAGAGTTCACTCCATTAACCTGATCTCATACCTGAAAACTCATTGAAAAGCTAGGTCACTGGCCTACAGCACACATATACTTCACACAGCATTGATTTTGTATTCTTAATCATGCCCGAAGAAGCTATCCCAGTTTAACTCTTAATAAACTGACATTTGGTGGAAACACACAGATAGTAGGCAAAAGACTATTCCAATCTTGTGAGGTAAGCCAGAAAATGCATTTAGTGTCAAAATGTGGTGTGCTGATCTACAGGAAACAGCTTTACTATCAGTAGAGGACACAAGTAATCTATGGCAGAATGTTACATTTGGAATTATTACTGTCCAAGGCATTGACTGCAATTCTGAGATAAAAAGTCAAAGCTTTAACAATCTGATTTTAAAAGCCAGACCAAATAAAGTTTTTTAGGAATACAATAGAAATGTTTACATTTGTTTATTCCTCCAATAACATTTATATTGTTAGTTAGAATAAGAGTTACCATGGTATTTTCTATTCAAAACTTCCAAGATTATTTCAACTTGTAATGGTTATTCAGAAATTAAGCACAGACATTGTTGGTTCAATTTACTTGTAATTAATATTCATTGCTGTCACCCTGGCATATGAAGTGATTGTCCCATGATTCATTGTGCATGTATGGACAGCACAAACACTGAGAAAGCATCATAATTGTAGGCCATTTGCAAAGGCCCAGTTACCAAAGCAGATTCCTCAGGGGCCATCCACCCACACTGTACTTTCAAGACACCCTGTCTCTCTCTGTGTGTGCTGTAAACCTGACCTAAAGTGTCTTCTTTATTAATGAGCAAAGATTAAATCAGAGTGTGTTTTCTCATCTTTCACTGATCCTTAAGGATTAAGAAATGTCTTCCAATACAATACAGACTCCATATACGCAATTGTCTTTTCTCATGGATTCAGCCTCTTCTTGAATAATACCAATGTAATATATGTTAGATATTGGCACTTAGGGGACAATTTGATAGAACTTTCTGAAGAAGCCTTGAGCTAGTGTGCTCTGGAGATGAATTTAGAAGAAATGTGGGATTTGGTGGGGCATGTCTGGACCTGATGTTGCATTTTGGTAAAACAGAATCATGTTCATTTCCTAGTGATCTGCTGGGATTCACCAAGTAATTTCTTGTGTGTTGATTCACAAACCACCAGCTGTCTCTAAGGAGGAAAAATAAAAAGTAAAACTCTCTCATTTGTTGCCTTGCTATTTTTCATTAATCCACAGGGCTCATTTTTATTTTTTTTATTTATTTTTTTTCCACAAGAAAATGAAGTTCCATGATGTTAGCAACCTGAAATGCCATGGGACTGAGTATCCTAAATCCACTGAGAATTAAGATGGAAATTGAATTCCAAGAATCAGGTAGACAAAGTTCAGAGAGCTGACTAGGTTTTCCTCACTTCCCATTCAGAGTTGTGAGTAGTATGTGACTCTTGAACAATGGCTTTAAAGGCATCGACCTACTGGTTTCTTATTTTCCTCTCTGATGCCAAAATGGCCCCAAACAGTCAAAAGTCCCAGAGAGTTGTCTCTGCCTTTAATGTCTGAAAACTGAATGTGAACAGGATAGAACAAGGAAGTGACTTGGAGAGAAAGTGTGCAAAAGAAAATTACAGAGCAATTAGGTTTACATCTGGAAGGAAATTTGTAGCTCTTCAGTACAGCAGATTTACAGCCAGAGTGGGTAGTAGGGTGGAGAAGTGGGAGAAAGTTGGACCGGTGTAGTTTGAAAATCTGTGCAGATGATACTGAAATTTGGTGCCCTTTATTTTACTAATGAGATTCAGAGATAGTGAAATATTTAAGTTCATATAGTAATAACAAAGCTAGAATTTAAATCCATCATCTGTCTCCAAATCCCATGGTTACTGCTTTAAATTACATTTCCTTCTTCTTCCTCTTCTTCTTCTTCCTCTTGTCTTCTTCTTCTTCTTCTTCTTCTTCTTCTTCTTCTTCTTCTTCTTCTTCTTCTTCTTCTTCATTTTTTACTTCTTTATGTATAGAAAGAGTTGAGGGGAGAGCTGAAGAAGAAAAGAAAGAGGAAAGACTAGTAAACATATTAGAAGAGTACAGAGGCATCTTTTTTGCTTCAAGTTTTGCTGGCTTTGATATATCAGGAATCCAAGGGTTTTCATAAGATTTCAGAGTTAAATGGATCCCTTAGCCCACCCTCCAAACATACACAGATATACACATCCTTTAAACACAAAGCAGAACAACCGATTTGAAAAAATGCTCAAACTATGTCAATGACACAGTCTTTTATCTCCATTTCCATGACTACCTTCAAGAATTCAAATCTTTATTATCTTTCAACCAGCTCCTAAGTGGTCTTCCTGCTTCCCCAGGCTCTCCATGTTTTTGACCATCCTCCAAATCACAGCCAAATTATTCATCCCAAAGTAGTGTTGCAATTACCTCATTCATCTCCTCTGTAAACTTCAGTTGATCTGATTATTCAATAGAATAAAAGCAGAAACAGTTAGTCTGGTTTCTAGTCTCAATTTATTATTATTTTTTTTTAATCCAATATCAAGTTTCTGCCCTAACCAAGGGTTATCCTTGGGTGACTACTCAGTGGCTTTGCATATATTAACCCTCCTGCCTATAAAACCATTATCATACTTCTCAGCTCTGGTTAGCTAACTTTTGCCCTTCAAAACTGAGCGCAGTTGTTGAATGTGATTATTTACCTCAGCTAAAAATCCTGTAACAGTGCAATTGTAGCTCTCAGGAACCCCATAGTGACTGCTGTTATTATTAATCTGATATTTCCTACCTACTCTATTAGATTATAAACTCTGTTAGATTCTCATTTTTCTTGGCATTCCTCTGAGGCCTTACCATTTGGCTTGCACATAGCAGATTAGCTGGGAGCATGAATTATTTAGTTCAGGTTTTACCTAAGAAGCAGAAGAAATCTAGCAGACTTAGTTATCAATAAAAGAGAATGTGTATCCCACAAGAAAATTTAGATTAACTGGACCCTTTACTCTGATAGAAAGTGAAGGATTTAAAAATTAAGGTGACATTTCCACATGTTCCCTACTAACAAACTTTAATTGCGCACATAGAAAGAAGCACCATATCCCTTATTTCCCCCAAAAGAAAGTGAAGCAGGTAAATGTTTTAAAATTAGAGCCTAAAGGTGCTAGTTTTATTTTCTTCCTTTTCTACATATTTCCAAAAAAAAAAAAACCTCACTGCCATGGAGTCAATTCCGATCCATAGCCACTACCACTGGGTTTCCAAGACTGTAAATCTTCATGGAAGCAGACAGTCCCATCTTTCCTCCATGGAGTGCTGGTGAGTTCAAACCACCAACCTTTCTGTTAGCAAACAAATGTCTTAACCACTACACCACCAGAGCTCCTGTCAACACATCGAAAGAAGGTAATTTATAACTAGAAGAGATTATTTGCCAATTTTTTTCTGAAATTTAAGTGGGGCTTAGGAAAGATAAAATACAAGTTTCTACATTTGGATATAAATATCAAGGTTTAGTGATTAAGTATATTAGCAAGTGCAATATGAGTCATGATGTGATGTGGCCATTGTACTTTATACCCAGTGTGATCCTGGACTACAGGAAAAGAAATACAGTATCTAAAATAAAGGACCAGTTGCCTTTGAGTTGGTTCTTGACCAATGACAACACCATATGCGTCAGCTGGTGTACAATGACCCATAGGGTTTTCAGTGGCTGATTTCTCAGAAGTAAATCGTCAGACTTTTCTTCAAAGGTGACTCAAAGTGGATTCTAACCACCAACCTTTTAGTTACATTTAACTGTTTGTACCATACGGAAACTCCAATACACCAATTTCATGAAGATGGCGCAGGACCAGACAACTTTTGTCCATTATACCTAAAGTTGCCATGAGTCAGAGCCAACTTCTTGGCAACAAACAACAACAGAATAAAGGAAATAAGAGTAAATCCCTTCCCCAACATGGATCAGACCACACTAATTTAATTTGAGGTTATATTAAGAGTGAAACTTCATTGATTCAGCCCCAAGTCATAGCGTTGGGAACAGTGGATAACATTTCAACTAAAATTAAGGAAGAATTTCCTTAGAATCAGAACCTTATAATAATGGCATAGCTGGGCCTTGTTAATATTTACTGAATGCTTATGATAGGGCAAAATGTGGTTTGTTATTCCATTTAATCCTCTGAGTAAGTAGATTCTATTATTATGTCCATTCCATAGATAAAAATATTAAGATGCCAAGAGATTAAAAATTACCCTGGGTTAGTTGGTGATTAAGTGGCAGATGACTCATGCCCATGTTTTTAACCAAGACATTGAGGCTTATTTTGGTAATTGAGATTAGAGGATGCGGAGGGCGAAGGAGAAGGGAAGAAAATGTTGTAGAATGAAATCCAATGCAAACTAAGGAAAAAGGCTTATAGAAGACATGTTAAAATGACTTCTAATCCCCAAGTTTCGGGCAGGATTTAATCTGCCTCCAGAGGGCATGCCTATTTTAAAATGGAAGAGATCACAGAGCCGCTAAATGGAATGATATTGGAAGATTTATAGCAAATAACAAGATTGTAAAATATCCCCAAGAAATCTTTCCTTACATTCCTCTTAGTAACAGTGTAAAGAAGTTACATAATGACTATGAAGGAGCCAATTAACAGAGATACTAGAAAATTGTAAGAAATCCTTCCTCAAGGACATGATGAGTGAAGAAATGGGATAGTATAAACTAGAAGTATCAAACTGATAGTCCATGGGCCAAATTAGGAATTAGCTGACAGATTTTTTTCTAAGTTTCCATTTGATTTTTACTTGACTAGGCAGTTTGTTTATGTCTGTTTGTTTTTAAATAATTTGCTGCCAATTCTATAAATTCTGGATGTTTACATGCCTTTTTTGAAAAGTCAATGCTGGCACTGCTGGGCCTGCATCTGCAAAACAGGCGTTGACCATGTCCAGAAGTTTCCCACCACGTCCTGTTAGTCTTTTATCTTGTCTGCCTCACCTGAGTAGATCAGCTCCCCACCCCTTATAGGCATTTGAGCTTGAACCCACCATTTATACCACCTTTAAGAATATTTTTAAAGTTGCAGGAGTTCACTAAATGAACAAGGCATCATTTTATTGCTAGAGCAATTATGCTTAATGAAGCATAAAAAAAGACCTCTCAGTCTGAAGAACAACAACAAGATTAACAGCAACAACAAAAGCAACAGTTAAAAGATTAGGTCTTATATACTAAATTATAGCTTCTGGACTATTGTACGGACATATGCTGAATCTTCAAGAGTGAATATTTATGTATCACTGTAAGAAATATAGTTCCAGATGGTTCTTGCTTACTCTTTTTAACCTTACATTGTTTTTGCTTTCCAAAGACAGTTCACTCTTATGCATTGCCTTTATGCAAATGGATCTTCCATTTTTATTGATACATACAACATAAAGGTTTAGGAGAAAGTAATTTGTCATTAGAGGGATGAAGAAATTTTTTCTTTTTTTGAATACACACTAAAGAAATTTATCTGTTGAAGGAAAAAAATGTATCTTGATTGGCTTATCTTTTAAATTTAATATTAAACTTTTTCAAAAAATGCTATGATTTGGTAGACATCTGGGCCTGTGCTCTGGTTGGTAGAATAAATGTGTGCTTTGTTTTCTTATGAATTTTCTTTTTGACAGAGATGGTAATGTTGATGTCATTCTAAAAGCAAATTCCAGAAAATGCTTTCTCTTGAAAGGCCTATAACAAAAATTATATTCCTGGAACTACTATTGTTACTGGCTATTTGAGACTAGAACTTTATCTAGACATAAAGGAAAAATTATTGCTCCTAGCTTGTATTTAGTAATTTTTTGTTACAGGCTGAAAAAAATCCAACAGACTTTATCTAAATTCAGTTACAGTAATTTCCTCCATATCAGAGAAGGACAAGATTCTCAGTCTAATGCATCTATAGACAAGACACTGAAAAATACTACAGACATGACAGCTTTGTTGAGAAAAACTGAGATGTACCACCCCTCCCCACACACACCAAGTAGCAAGTAAGCAAAAGGCAGACTGATATGGATGATTCATGGCAAGCACTAATTCATAGTAACATCAATATAGATCAATATTTCCCATAGTGCATTATGTGGAAGAAGTATTAATAACTCAGAAATACTAACAATTAATGGATGCTATATTAAAATATGGGAGCTCTGGTGGCACAGTGCCTAAGGCATTTGACTGCTAACCAGAAGGCTGGCAGTTCAAATCCACCAGCCACTACTGGGCAATCTACTTCCATAGAGATACCACCTTAGAAACCCAAGGAGGTGTCGCTATGAGTCAGAACCAATTCAGCGGCAGTTAGTTTGATTTAGAGTTCATATATATATATATATATATATATATATATATATATATATATATATAAATCTGAGATCATGTAACTGTGGGAACATTGAGGTAATAAAGCTAAATATTTTCCTTTATAACAAGATATCTCTGAGTTTTTATAGATCGAACAGTTTAGATAGAACACAGTCTTCATCCCCATATTTGAAATAACTTTTTCATAAGAATTTTTGGCATTAAAAAAAAGGGACCAGGTTTGCTGGTCTGATAGTGCCTGGTGGAACCACTGAGACTATGGTCCCTAGCTGCCCTTCAGCTCTGGAATTGAACTTGTGGCTTCCAGCCAAACAAAAGACAGGCAGATGGACTGAACATTTACACAAGGTAGATGCACTCCTTGGAGGGAACAATCTTGGGAGAATAGAAGGGCTGTGTATGCACAGAGAGACAGCTCAGGGGACAGGAGTGCAAGGAAGGATGGACACAGAGAAGAGGTAACTATCGGGAGGAAGTGGAAGGGGAGCTGTTGCATTGGGGTAAATTGTAGCCAATGTCATGAGACAAAGTATATGTGAACTGCTGTATGGAAAGTGAATTTGCTCTGTAAACTTTCACCCAAATCACAATTAAAAATAAATTATGACAAGAATTTTTGGCATGAATTTGCCTAATTACCATAGCTATATACATCCATTCATGAGTAGGGAGACATCCAAAATCAGAGAATGTTCATGTCATTCAGTAATAAAATTAGCTGTGACTCAAAGTAAATGGTAAATCACTACA
>NW_006921683.1:6496159-6504149 GCF_000298275.1 Orycteropus afer afer
TTTCAAATGAGAGGGAGAAATGATAAATCTTTTCTGCCACTAAAATTGTTCTGGGAAGTTCAGAAAGGTCACAATATTTATCGGCCTCAAAATTATCTCCTAATTATCTCAGTTAATTATTCTGTTAGGTTCATTTCCATAGCAAATTAAAATGTCTTTATCTATCAATATAATCAAAATATACTAATAATGTAGTTGATTTTATATGAGTCTCAAAAACATCATAGAAAATAGTTACTATTTCCTAACTGCTAAGTATTCTGTTAAGTGGTCTATATACATTATCTCATTATACTTATAATATTTTATTCCCAATTTTAGATGTGGAAATGCGGCACTGAGTCTAAATAACTTGAGTACTATTCAGATGTAGGAAAGAGCAGGGGAAGTCTTTGATCCTCATTTCTGAGCCCTTATACTGTATTTCCTAAATTTGGAAAGCGATTATTCATATATTCGGATATACTTATATCTATTTGAATTTATTTTTGCAAACATATTTCAATATCCAGTGGACTGAGTATAATGTAGCAAACTATGTCTCTTGTTTATTATTAAGGATAGGTAAAAAGCAGCTTGACTCTTTAACCTAGCTATAGTACAAATATGCTGTCCTGTTTTAGGCATACAAGAATGTAGTTCAGAATATTCTTAGTCCTATAGATTTAAAATAATTTCACTATCTACAAATGATCTACAAAAAAATCTCAGCAAACTATTTTTAAGTATAATTAAAACCAACCAGCCACTATCAAGTCAACTCTTCATGCCGACCTCATGTATATCAGAGTAGAACTGTATTCTGTAAGGTTTTCAATGGCTAATTTTTCAAAGTAGATCACAGGTGTTTTGTTTGAGGCATGTCTAGTGGACTTGATCCTCTAAATTTTTGGTAGAAGCTAAGTGCATTAGCGGTTTGCACCAGCCAGGATAACTCCAAAAGCCAAAACCACTGCTATCATGTCAATTCTAACTTATAGCAACCCCATCGGGTTTCCAAAGCTGTAAATCTTGACGGAAGTAGATTGCCTCATCTTTCTCCCATGAAGTGGCTGGTGGTTTCAAACTGCTGACATTTTGGTCAGCAGCCTAATGCCTTAACCACAGTGTCACCAGAGCTCCTAGCAAGGATAGTTAGAGTTTTCTAAATAAAGTATTCCATTTTCACCATGGAATCTCAAGGCATAATTGTGATAGATTAACTTCAAGTAATTTTAAGGAAAAAGGTTGGATGCTAGTGTCAGCTGGTATAAACTGGTGATGAGTACATGGCCTTTTAAAATCAACATCTGTTCTCCATGTAGCTTCTAGTCATATTTGCTTAGCTTACAATTCAGGGAAAATGTAGGTTCTTTTTTAAAAAAAAAAAAAAACTTTTTATTATAATTTAGGTGAAAGTTTACAGAGCAAATCAGTTTTCCATTCAATAATTCATACACATTTTGTTTCATGCCATTGATTGCAACACCCCCCCTCCCATGTAACCATACTCATCCTACTTCCTCCCTGGGATTCTTATTTCCAGTCATCCTTCGTTCCTATCCCTTCCTACTTCTGACCCTTGTCTCTGGGAAAAGTCTGCCCTTTAGGTCTCATATAGTTGATAGTTCTAAGGAGAAATACTTCTCTGGTGCTATTTTTCAACTTATAAACCTGTCTATTGACTTACAACAAGATGATGGACTAGAAATGCAAGCTACCCAGACCCTCTACAACAATGAAATGAGAAACCAAATGAAACAGATATAGATGAAAATCATGGAATCCTGAGCTTTGAAGGGAAGGATAAAGAAAGCAAATCAAATAATGACTAGAACAAAAAATTGAATGGCAACAGTAAACAAGGAGATAAATGAGTTGTGAACTGTCAACTGACCTAACAGACCAGCCATTTTGAATTTTTGCAAGTAGCTCTCTGATCAGGGCAGCAACTTAATAAATGGCTCCACTTGCAGAAGACTGCACAGGCACCCACACTGTTAGCTGGTGACCAGAAAGTGACCATGACCACAACCACACAAATAAACAGCATCCTCACCTCCTGAACCCTTACCCACTGGGCAAGGGACACTATTTTTTGCTATATGAAGTGATAAACAATAGATGGCAGCCAACACTAGCCCAACCGTCTCTCAACTGCTCTACATAATGAACAGAGAAATGTACACACATTCTCATCATTTATCACATGCACCCTGAGACAGATGGTTAGTACCTAAGTGCTGCCAGACCAGTGAACAAAGTAACACATCAGCACAACTTCCTCAGATATATAAAAACAAAATAAAGAAAAAAAAACTTGGGCAAAACATGAACTAAATACAAATATAACAATATCACTGTGTCTTGGAGACAACAGACAATCCCAGTTCACATAAAGAAGCAAGATAAAGTAGTATAAGCAAGGGACCAAACTACAGAGTCAGAAAACATCCCTCGGAAAGAAATGGCATTGTAACTACCTGATAAGGAATTCAAAAGAATTGAATGTAGGTACCTTAAATGGATCAAGAGAAAGATCAAGGAAAACACTGACAAAATCAAGGAAAACACAGATGAAACTATAAAAGAATTCATTAAAACTATACAAGAACAAACTGACAAAATAAAATATTGAAAACCATTAAAAAAGAAAAACAGCAAATAGAAATTGAGACAATTAATACTAAGATTTCAGAAATAGATAATATGCTGAAAGTAGGGGGACCATTGCCATTTTTATTCACAGCGACTCCCATAGGATTAGGCTGCAATTCTTTATGGAAGTGGATTACTTCATCTTCCTTCTGCAGAGCAGCTGGTAGGTTTGACCTACTGACTTTATGGTTAGCAGCCAAATGCCTTATGGATCTACACCACCAGAGTTCCTCATTGAAAAGTTAGAGGAGTAGAAATGAATCAGTAAAGGACAGAATTAGAGATATTACAGACAAATCTCTCAGTGCTGCTTTATTACAGGAACAATCAGAAAAAGAGAATGAAAAAAGAAAAAGTGAAGCAAAACTAACATTTATGTGTGACACTATCAAGAGGAATAACTTACACTTGATCAGAATTCCACAACAAGAAGGGGGAAAGAAAGAGAGAGAGAAAAAACTGTCAAAGATTTGTTGGAAGAAAACTTCCCTAATATGATGAAAGATGAGAAGACGTGCATTCAACTAGTTCAATGAAACCCAAACAGGAGAGATCCCAAAAGAAAATCACCAAGAAATATTATAATCAAAATTTCTGAAACAAAAGATGAAAAAAGAACCCTGAAAGCAACTGAAGAAAAAGAAAAAATTATCTACAAAGGGCAACCAATAAGACCAAGCTCTGCTTTCTCAGCAGAAACCTATGTACACATATATAAAACACTTGACATATATAAAACACCGAAGGAAAAAAATTGCCAGGGAAGAGTTATCCTTCAAATATGATGGTAAATTAGAATATATTCATATAAGCAGAAATTAAGGTAATTTGTAAAAATAAGACAACCTTAAGGGATGCAAAAGGAGTCTTTCAGACAAAGAACCAAAAACAGCAGACAACAAACTGAGAGTAACACACATGACAACATCACTCAGAATCCAACCCAGGTACAGAAGTATGTATAGTAAAATAAACCTACAAGACTGAAAAGAAGGGACCAGAAAAATCAATTTGTAAATGATGACACCTAAAAAATGAAAGGAGGGAATAAACAGTGTAGTTACAGAACTTCCAAGTAGGGAAGAAGTCAAAATTATTTTGAGATAGAATTATTTATCTTGAGATAAGATTATTTTTAAACTTGGGAAGAAAATAATAAATTACAGAGACCTTCAAAGAAAATTAATAAACCTTCTAATCAAAATAAAAAGAGGAAAGTCATAAATATTTTGAAAATACTAAGACAATAGCAATGAAGGAAATGAAAAGAAAATCCACAAACAAGATGAGTTCAGCACAGAAAATTATATGGAACAAAGAAATCAGTAGCACCACACACACACACACACAAAAAAAAAAAAAGAAAGCAAGAAAAGAACCACAATAAATCCGTACCAGTCAATAAGTACACAGGATAAAAATGGATTAAATGCACCAGACCAGAGATGGAGGGTTACAGAATGGATAAGAAAACATGACATATTAATATGCTGTCTACAAGAGACATACCTTAGACACAAAGACAAGCACTGACTAAAAATCAAATATTGGAAAAGAATACATCAAACAAATGGCAATCAGGAAAGAATAGGAGTGGTAATATTAATTTCTGATAAAATAGAATTTAAGAAAAAAATCAGCATAAGATACAAGAAAGGACAATAATTGACAATTGTCAATTGACATTTAAAGGATCAAACAAGTGAATATAGAACATCACAATAATAAATATCTACACACTCAATGAATGAACCCCATAATACATACTTCAAACTTTAACAGAAGTGGAAGGAAAACTCCATAAAAATAGCAGAAGGCTTTAATACACTACTTCCTTTTATTTTTGTTATGTCTTTTAATAATGATTCTTTTTATTTTTTATTTTATTTTATTTTATTTTTAATTGTGATTTGGGTGAAAATTTACAAAGCAAATTCACTTTCCATACAACAGTTCACATACACTTCGTCTTATGACATTGACCACAATTTACCACAATGCAACATCTCCCCTCCCCACAGTTACCTCTTCCCTGTGTCCATCCCTCCATGCACTCTTGCCCCCTGAGCTGTCTCTCTGTCCATAAGCAGCCTTTCTTTCTCCCATGATTGTTCTCTCCAAGGAGTGTATCTACCTAAGGTAAATGTTCAACCCATATGCCTGTCTATTGTTTGGCTGGAAGCCACAGGCATGGGTTCAATTCCAGACCTGAAAGGCAGCTAGGGGCCATAGTCTCAGTGGTTCCACCAGGCTCTATCGGACCAGCAAACCTGGTCCTCTATTTTTCTCCAAATGCTTTTGAGTTTTGTTGCACATTGTTCTCCCTCTCTACCAAGGATTTCCTACATAGATCTCCTTACAAGTGGTTGACAGTAGTAGCTGCACACCATCTAGTTCTTCTGGTCTCATAGTTGCATAGGCTGCAGACTGGATGGTGTACCAGTCACTAGGACTAATTGTTTCCATTAATTTGGGGTTTTCTTCATTCTTCTTTGCTGTGGATGAAGAGAGACCCATCGTTGCATCTAGAAAACAGCTTGCAAGCTTTTAAGATCCCAGTCACTACTCACCACAGCAGGGGGTGGAACAATGTTCTATGTAGTATGTTAGGCCAATTCAGCTTGATGTCCCCTGCAAATATGGTCCCCAGCCCACAGGTTCAACTATATGGTCCCTCTTTGTAGCTGAGTGTGACCAAGCGTTGACTACAACCTTGTCCCTTGTCAGCTGTATTATACACCTGGGAATTCAGATCATACATATAAACTTATAGGACCATTGTCTGTCAACCCTATACATGTTCTTGGGTATACTCCCTGCTTCATAGACATACCTAATAGTTCAGCCTGTCCACCCATTTATCCACCCATATACCCATGTTTGCCTTCACTGACAACACCATACTGTATGTGCAAAAGGGTTCATCTTTGTTGTCTGTACCTCCCACGTACTTCTATATGTCTTTCTCTTCCTCAGTGCTACCATATTGATCACTCTCATTTGGTACATTGCCTTTCTCTTCACCCAAATCAATACTTATCTCAATCTATCTAACAGTGTTCCCTCTCCTCCCCTCCCACCCCTGGTAAGCAACGAAGAAAATGTCCTTCCATCGATAAACATTTCCTTGACTTTTGCAATAATGGACTAATACAATATTTGTGCTTTTGTGATTGACTTATTTCACTCAGTATAATGTCCTCCATGTTCATCCATGTTATGCGGTGTTTTGCAGATTCTACATTATTCTTTAGGATTGCATAGTATTCCATTGTGTGTATGTACCATAGTTTGGTTATCCATTCCTCAGCTGATGGACACCTAGGTTGTTTCCATCTTTTGGCTATTGTAAATAGTGCTGCGATTAACATGGGTGTGCATATGTCTGTTCTTGTCACGGCTCTCACTTCTTTAGGATATGTACTTAGTAATGGAACAGCTGGGTCAAATGGTACTACTAGATCCAACTTTTGAAGGAATCGCCATACTGCTTTCCATAGTGGTTGTAACATTTTACAGTCCCACCAAGAGTGTATGAGAGTCCCAATCTCTCCACATCCTCACCAGCATTTGTTATTTTCTATCTCATTGAACTTTGCTTCTAGTGCTGGAGCAAGATGGTATCTCATTGTTGTTTTGATTTGCATCTCTCTAATAGCTAATGATCGTGAGCATTTCTTCATATGTTTGTTGGCCGCTGAATATCCTCCTTGGTGAAGCATCTATTCATGTCTTCTGCCCATTTTTTAATTGGATTGTTTGTCTTTTTGTTATTGAGGTGTTGGAGTGTTCTATAAATTCTAGAGATAAGTCCCTTGTCAGATATGTCATTACCAAATATTTTTTTCTCAATCTGTAGGTTCTCTTTTGACTCTTTAGGAGAAGTCTTTGGAAGCACATAAAAGTTTAATTTTTGGAAGGTCACAATCATCTGGTTTCTCTTCTGCTGTTTGTGCATTTTGAGTTATGCTTGATAGTTTATTTATGCCATATCTTAGGGCCCCTAAATTTGCCCCTAATTTTTCCTTGAGGAACTCTATAATTTTGGGTTTCACATTTAAGTGTTTGATCCATTGGGAGTTTGTTTTTGTGTATGGTGTGAGGTACAGATCTTGTTTCATTTTTCTGAAAATGGATCTCCAATTTTGCCAGCACCATTTATTAAACAAAATTCTCTTCCCCATTTAATGGATTTGAGGCCTTTGTCAAAGCTCAGCTGACTGTAGGTCGATGGATCTATTTCTGAGTTCTCAGTTCTATTCCATTGGACTATGTATCTGTCATTAAACCAATACCAGGCAGTTTTGACTACTGTGGTACTATAGTAGGTTTTGAGATCTAGCAGTGTGAGACGTCCTACTTTGTTTTTCTTCTTCAAACTTATCAGAGGTCACTTTCCTTTCCATATAAAGTTAGTGATTGTTTTTCCATATCCATAAAGAATGTTGATGGGATCTGGATTTGGATTGCATTCAATATATAGATTACTTTGGGTAGAATTGACATTTTCACAATATTTAATCTTCCTATCCATGAGCACGGGATGTTCTTCCATATATGTAGATCTCTTATGGTTTCATGAAGTAGTTTTTTATAGTTATCTTTGTACAGGTTTTTATGTCCCTGGTAAGATTTATTCCCAAGTATTATATTTTTTTGGTAGCTATTGTAAACAGTATTGATTTCCTTATTTCTTTTTCAGCAATCTCTTTGCTGGTGTAGAGGTGTCCAACTGATTCTTGGATGTTGATCTTATATCCTGCCTTGATGCTAAATCTCTCAGTTAGTTCCAGTAGATTTTTGACTGAGTCTCTTGGGTTTTCTAGGTATAGGATCCTATCATCAGCAAACAGGGATTATTTGATTTCTTCCTTGCCAATTTGGATGCCTTTGATTTCCCATTCTTGCTTTATTGCCTGGCTTGGACCTCCAAAACAATGTTGAATATAAGTGGTGATAGAGGGCATCCTTGTCTAGTTCCTGTTCTCAAGAGGAATAGTTTCAGTCTCTCTCCATTGAGAATAATTTTGGCTGTTCATTTTGCATAGATGTCCTTTATTATATTGAGGAATGTCCCTTCTATTCCTATTTTGCTGAGTTTTGATCAGGAATGGGTGTTGGATTTCATCAAATGCCTTGTCTGCATCAATTGATATGAGCATGTGGTTCTTCTTCTTTGCTTTATTTATGTGGTGGATGACATTGATTGTTTTTCTAATGGTGAACCATCCTTGCATACCTGATATTAACCTCACTTGGTCCTAATGAATGATTTTCTTGATATGTTGTTGGAGGCTATTGGCTAGGATTTTGTTGAAGATTTTTGCATCTATATTCATGAGGGATATTGGTC
>NW_006921683.1:6504733-6505980 GCF_000298275.1 Orycteropus afer afer
TTGGAGATGTTGGTTTAAAGTGTTGATTTTGGCTCTTTCTTCTTTTTTGATGTGTGCTTGTATTGCTATAAATTGGCCTCTGACCACTGCTTTTGCACTGTCACAAAGATTTTGGTATGTTGTGTTTTCATTCTCGTTTGATTCAAGGAATTTTTGAATTTCTATTTTTATTTTTTCTTTTACCCAGTCTTTCTCAAGCAGGGTATTCTTCAGTTTTCATGTGTTTATTCTTTTTCTGTTCATCTTCCTATTGTTGATTTCTAATTTGATAGTATTATGATCTGAGAAGATACTTTGTAGTATTTCAATGTTTTTAAATTTATTAAGGCTTGCTTTTATTAAGGCTTGCTTTGTGGCCTAACATATGGTCTATCATGGAAATGTTCCATGTGCACTGGAGAAGAATGTATATTGTGCTGCTGGGGGGTGAAGTGCTCAGTAAATGTCTATAAGGCCAAGTTGGTGGATTGTATTCTTTAGTTGTTCTGCATCTTTTTTGAGTTTCTTCCCAGTTATATCTCTCAAAGAAAGTGGTGTATTAAAGTCTTCCACTATGACTGTGGAGTCATCAATTTGGCTTTTCACCTCTTTTAAAGGCTGATTTATGTATTTTGGGACTGTTTCATTGGGTCTATAGATATTTATTATGGTTATATCTTCATGATCAATTGATCCTTTAATCACCATATAATGTCCTTCCTTGTCTTGTATGGTGGTTTTGTCTTAAAGTCAATTTGATCTGAAATTAATATTGCCACTCCTGCTCTCTTACAGTTGCCATTTGCTTGGTATATCTTTCTCCAACCTTTGATTTTTAGTCTATTTTTGTCTTTATCTCTAAGGTGTGTCTCTTGTCAGTAGTGTATTGATGGATTTTGTTTTCTTATCCAATCTGCAAATCTCCATCTCTTGAGTGGTGCATTTAATCCATTAACATTCAATGTAATTATTGACAAGTATGAATTGGTTGCTGTCATTTTGGTATGTGTTTTTTCATGGTGTCCCTGATTTCTTTGTTTCATATTATTTTCTGTGCTGAGCTCATTTTGTTTATGAATCCTGTTATCATTTCTTTTGTTGCTGTTGTTTTAGTATTTGCTGAGTATTTATGCTTTTCCTCTTTTTTTATTGTGATATGAAGGTTTATCATGTTTCTTTGTGATTACCCTATGATTTAATATTATATCCCCAAGTTTAGAACAGTCCATTCTATCTTGCAACTCTCTTAACTTCCTCACCATTTAGAA
>NW_006921683.1:6506794-6524675 GCF_000298275.1 Orycteropus afer afer
ACTCATTAATTCTGTCTTCCATTGCATTGATTCTACTCCTTTGCCCTTCCAATGTGTTATCTATTTCTGACAATTTAGTATTAATCTTCTGGATTTCTGTCTGTACATTTAGAATCATTTCTAATATTTCATTTATTTTGTCCTTTTTCTCTTGTATTTTCTTCCAAAATTCTTCTAAGATTTTTTCTGTGTTTTCTTTGGTCTGTCTCTCAATCCTTTGAAGATATCTAAATATCATTATTTTGAATTCCTTATCAGAGAGTTCCAATGCTGCTTCTTCCTCAGGGATGTGTTCTGGGTCTGTATCCTGTTCCCTTGTTTTTACCACTTTATCTTGCTTCTTTGTGTGAACTGTGATGGTCTGTTGTCTCCAAGACATCCTAGTGTTGTATTTAGATTTCTGTTAACTGTTTGTGAAGAGCAGCCAAGGGTGATTCAGGCTCTTCTTGGTGGTTTTTTATCATTGGCCCATTATTGGAGAAGGAGTTGGTGGCTCTCACTCAGTAAGTGACATTGCAGGTGGTGTGGGTGTAGTTGTATCTTATGGGGACTGTTGCTGTCTCCCACTCAGTTAGACAAAAATTACAATTGAATAACTATATAATTGAATAACTAAAAGCACATGAACAAAAAATACACAATTTAATCACACAGGAACAGTAACCAAAAAAAGAAAAAAGGGAAAAAAAGAAAACCTGCAACATCTGGGGATAGTGCACTAAGAGAAAAAAGGTGGAGAAGGAGAATAATGAAGAAAAAATGGGGAAAATGTAAAAAGAAAAACAAAGAATGGGGTTAACCAGGAGAAAAAAGGAATAAGAGAATTTAAATTTAAAAAAAAAAAAAAGTTAACCAGAAACAGGGAAAAGAAAAAATAAGCTGTAAACTAGGACCTAAGAGGAGAAGAATAAAGAATAATAGTAAAATGGACAAAAGTATTAATAATAATAGTAGTTTCAAAACAGATAAATACAAGCAAACTAAACACCATAAAAAAGAAAGAGAAAAAGAAAAAAAAAAATCGGTGGAGGACAAGGCAGGGCACTCAGACTCTGTCTGAACACATAGACTGGGATGGAGTTCCTGTGGGCCTAGAAGGTGGGTGGGAGTGGTGGATGGCCACACCTCCATTCACCAAGCGGGTGAGGAGTATAAGAGTAACAAGAGGAATGTCGCACCTTTTCAGTCATGCAGGTCCGGAGTGTCCTTGGGGTTACTGGCAAGCAGAACCTGTTCTTAAGTACCTGGAATCTGGGAGAGAGCTGTCTCTTTAAATATCCAATTAACCAATTAGAAAAAGAACAGTGTAAAATAAGCCTACAATCACCAGAAGAAAAGAAATAAAGATTTCAGCAGATGTAAATGAAACTGAAAATAGAAAAACAATAGAATGAATCAACAATACTAGAAGGTTGAAAAGATTAACAAAATTGACAAACCACTAAAATTTAACAAAGGAAAAGAAGGAGAAGATGAAAATAACATGAGTAAGAATTGAAATGGGTGATGTCACAACAGATTCAACCAAAATAAAACGGATAATAACAGGATACTATGAAGAACTGCATTCCAATAAATTTGAAAACCAAGAAGAACTGGAAATATTTCTAGAAACACACTATATACTTACAACAAAATAAACTGAGGTAGAAAATTTGAACTGACCCATAACAAAAGAAGAAATAGAACATATCATGAAAAGGCTACCAACAAAATAAAGTCCTGGCCCAGACAACTTTACTGGCAAATTCTACCAAACATTCAGAGAAGAGCTGACACCAGTGCTACTCAAAGTATTCCAGAATATAGAAAAGGAGGGAAGACCCCTGACTTTATTTTATAAATTTAGCAGCATAAACCTGATAGCAAAACCAGTCAAAGGAACTACTAAAAAAGAAAATTATCCAATATGCCTCATGAGTATAGGTGAAAATTCTCAATAAAATCTTTGCCAATAGAATATAACAACATATAAAAAAAAAAAATCCATAACTAAGTGGGATTCATACCAGGTATGCAAAGATAGTTTAACATTAGATAAACAATCAACATAATCCACCACATAAATAAAATAAAGGAAAACAACCACATGATCATATCAATTGACATGAAAAAGGCTATTGAGAAAATCCAATACCCATTCCTGATGACAATACTAAACAAAATAGGAATAGAAAGCAAAATCCTCTACCTAATTAAGGGCATATATACAAAACCAATGACTAACATTTTTCTTAATGAGAGAGACTGAAAGCATTTCCATTATGAGTGGCTGCCAGACAAGGATGCCCTCTATCACCACTTCTATTGAATGCTGTATTCGAAGTTTTAGTGAGGGCAATAGGCATAAAAGAGAAATAAAAGGCATCCAAACTGGCAAAGAAGAAATGAAACTATCTCTATTTTCAGATGGTAGCATAGTGTCTGAGGCACTTGACTGCTAACCAGAAGGCTGGCAGTTCAGCCACTCCTCGGAAGGAAGACTGGGCAATCTACTTCTGTAGTGATACTGCCTTGGAAACCTAAGGAGGGGTCCACCATGAGTCAGGTCTGACTTGACGACACATAACAACAACAGCAACAACATGATCCTATACGTAGAGAATCCCAAAGACTCAGGAAGAAAAATACTGGAACAAATTGGAAGTTTTAGCAAAGTAGGAGGGTATAAGATCAACATACAAAAATCAGTCAGATTCCTTTCCACTAAGGAAGAGAACCCTGAATAGGAAATCAAGAAAGCAATTCCATTCATAATAAACACCCAAAAGAGAAAGTATTTAGGAATAAATCTAACTAGAGATGTGTAGTGCCTAAGGCATTTGACTGCTAACCAGAAGGCTAGGAGTTCAAACCCACCAGCCACTCCTAGGAAAGGAGACTGGGCAATCTACTTTCATAGGGGTACCACCTCAGAAACCCAAGGAGGAGTCGGTATGAGTTGGAACAAACTTGAGGGCAAATGAGGTGTCTTTTTTTTTTTGGTGGTGGTGGGGGAGGTTGAGCAGGGAGAGATGCAAAAGACCTATACAAGGAAAACTACAAAACACTACTGCAAGAAAACAAAAGAGACCTACATAAATGGAACAGTGTATCATTCTCTTGGCTAGGAACACTCAACATTGTGAAAATGTTACTACTACCCAAAATGATGTAGAGATATAATGCAATTCTGATCCAAATTCAATCATCATTCTTTAAAGAAATGGAAAAACTAATCACCAACTTTATATGGAACAGAAAGAGATGCCAGATACTTAAAGCATTACCAAAGAAGAACAACAAAGTAGGAGGCCTCACACAAGGTGCTGTGAGCAGCCTTAGTGGTGTGGTCTGCTTCCAGTACATAAGAAGAAGCTTTGAGAAAGGTCTCTGAGCTTTTGGCATGCTTGGACACTACGGGTAGCTGAGTCTTTATTCAGCAGCCTACTATGTTGCCTACTGATCTTGGGACTATTTCTGGACTTGAATTAGTGGCCTGCTATGTTATTAATAATCTTGGGACTGTGCCATTTTACTTGTCAACCTTGGGTTTGTCAGCCTCAGCAGCCGCATCTTCATGAGTTAAGAAAAGCCTCCAGCTTCTGTGGGCTGGTAGCAAGAGACAGAGCTAAAGCCCAAGGTCAAGGGGTCTTCACTCAGCCTCTAGAGCTGGCACTTTGAACTCAGACTTTATTCATTGTCCAGCTTTCACATGCATAACCAGCTGTTGAGAATACCATGGCTTAGATCAAACACACCTTAGTCTTCAAAGTAACATCCTTGCTTTTTAGTACTTTAAAGACGTCTTTTGCATCAGATTCATCCAATGCAATATGTGCAATATGTCATTTGATTTTTTTGACTACTGCTTCCGTAGCTATTTATTGTAGATCCAAATAATATGAAATCCTTGACAACTTCAGCATTGTCTCTGATTATCTTGATGCTACTTACTGGTCCAGTTGTGAGGATTTTTTTTTTTTTTTTTTTCCTGTATAGTTGAAGTATAATCCATACTGAAGGATGTAGTCTTTGATCTTCATCAGTAAGTGCTTCAGATCCTGTTCATTTTCAGCAAGCAAGGTATCCATAAATACACACAGCCTAAAAGACATTTTGAATGAGCTCTGTTGGTGCAGTGGTTAAAACGCATGGCTGCTAACCAGATAGATAGCTGTTGGCATTCACCAGCCATTCTGTAGGAGAAAGATGAGGCAGTCTGCTTCCATGATTATTTACAGCCTTGGAAACCCTATGGAACAGTTCTACTCTGTCCTGTAGGGTCACTATGAGTTGGAATCAGCTACATGGCAGTGGGTTTTGGTTATTGAGATAATGAGCATTTAAGGTTGCATTTTTAGGTCATGTCCAAAATCCTCCACTGAGGACACTAAAATAATAATAATAATAACGCAAATACCAAAGTGCTTTTCTGGCATCTATTTGCCCCAGATGTGACTTATAGACATCCTTTGTTAATGACCCATAGGTTACTTGGGTTCAAAATGAAACAGCTGTTCTAAAAATCCTGTTGCCTTGTCTTTCATGCCTATGGAATCATATCCAGCATGAATCATGGGCTCTCTGCCGGTATTATTTGCAAGGAAGAAATATATTTTCAAGAAATTTTTATCCATCTGTTCATCCTAAATAACTATGGCTACAAAGAATTTCAGAAATATTTTCCTCTGTGAAAACATATAACATTTACTTTAAGTTCTAACAGGTTTCCTTCTTTCTTTTAAACCTTAATACTGGTGACTCAAAAGAATTAAGATGAGTGGAAGGCATTTTTGAAGCTAATTGCTTCATTTTACAAATTGCATTGCTCAGATTCAAGAGTAAAAGCCATTTCCTAGTTTTTGTCATATATTTCTTTCACTGTATATCAGATATCATTCATGAAGTCTGCAATGATTGAATAGCCTTATTATGCAGTTGTTCACTCTTGATTTTGCAAGTTGAAATATATTTTATTGATACGATGCATTAGGTGTTTCAGACTCTGTTCAGCATATTGCACCTTGCTAGCAGTAACTTTAATAATGTCTACTAAAACATAAATGAAGAGCATTCTTTGAATGAATCTCTGCTTTCCAATAATGCTTTTGTAATGGTCAAAATTCCCAAAACATTTCTTAGCACTTGAGCTAAAATTACATGGGATTTTCAGGCTTAAACTTGATCATTAGCATCTTCATTGTGAGATTTATTCATTGTGAAAGTAGATAACACAGTTTTAAATCAAATAATTTTATTTAAGCTTCAGATGAATTACTATTTCCAAAAATAACCCCCCCCCAATTAGACAAGAATTTTCTTCATCATGCATAGACAAAGCAGACTAAAAATGAGAGTAATACATTTTAGTGTAATATATCGATATGTCCCATGAACCTACTGAGCATTAGTGAGGTTTACTAATAAGTGGAACTTTCTCCAGATTCACAAAACACACACATACTCACACATAGGACTTTCTTGACAGTTCACTCTATTTATAGATTGATCAGTGGGTAAAATAAGAAAATACCTCTTTTTAGAGTTCTTTTATGGCACAACTAGATTTTCTCCTCTAACAGATTATAAAAATTTCAAACATACCAAAGATTTGAAAGAATTTTAATGTAAACACTCCTAAGCCCATCTCTTAGAGACTATATTTAACATTTTGCTATACCTGCTTTGTCACTTATCTGTCCATAAAACACTCCATCATATTTATTTGATTCAATTCAAAGTTAGTTGCAGTTATCAGCACATTCTCCCTAAACACATCAACAAGCATATCAGCATAACTAGTTTCTTCACTGCTTTTGTGCTTTTTTCATGAAATACTTTCCCAGAAGGAATCATTTAGGGTGATCATAAATATTATAACCTACTCAAAAATTTACTCTAGTTGACTTTTTCCTACAAAGATCCAATATTCTCCCTTCTCTTTGGCTTCAACCTCTGGCCCCTTGAGCCTTTTGCTAATTGTCCTGTCTCTATGCCCCATCTCTATCCCTTCTGTTATACCACACTGAACAACCATGAATCGGATAGAGTCCTTGAACTCAAGGTATTCGTAGCTGTGTTAGGTAGAATGTGATCACTAACAGCAAGACAGTTAACAAACATACAATATTACCATGAAGGGTAGGGGCAATTTACAAATTACCTAGCATAGTGTCTGGCATATAATACAGATGGCACTTGACAAACATTTATGGAAGAAAGGAGTAAGGGAAGGAGAAAGAAGAAAGAAAAGAATGGTTAGTCACCTCTAGCTAGATGGTAAATGAAGCCTTCCAGGAAGTGCTATGTTGATTTGAGTGTGATTTTGTAAAGATGGTGGGTAAAAACTCATCTTGCTATAAAATTTTAGCCTAACCCTCAGTTGAACATAATGTCTGTAGGACATTAATAGAAATTATTAATTATAAACACTGGAGACTGCCAGTGTTTATATCCTTTGTGGAAAAAGTTGACTGAATTTGACAGTAGGACATCAGAGACTTGTACACTCATGTTGATTGTAGCAATATTCACAGTAGCTAAAAGGTGGAAACAACTTAAATGTCCATCAGTAGATCAATGGATAAACAAAATGTGGTATATCTATACAATAAAGTATTATTCAGCCATAAAAAGAAATGAAGTTATGATCAATGCTACAACATGGATGAACCTTGAAAAAATTATGATGAGTGAAGTAAATCAGAAACCAAAGGACAAATAGTGTAAGAATCTACTTATATGAGATATCCAGAACAGGCAAATGCATAGAGACTAAAGTTTATTAACCCCAAGGGCAGGTGGGAGGGGAAAATGAGGAGTTATTGCTTAGAGGGTGCTGAGTTTTTACTAAAAGAGTTGAATAAATTTAGAAATGGATAGTAGTAATGTTTGCACACCATAATGAATATAATTAATGTTACTGGAATGTACACATAAAAACTATTGATATGGAAAATGTTTTTGCATATATGTTTCACCACAATTAAAAAAAAAAATAGCTGAAGAAAACTTCTTAGAAACAAACAGCATTCAAGGAGTGTTTTAAAACTTGGATTATTCTGTAGGAGGCTATTTAAGGGATTTGAAATTCCTATAGAAGCCAAAATAGTAGAAATGAGTGAGGGGCAGATTTTGATCTTACAGAAAATTTAACTAAATAAAATAACTTTCAGTCACTGATTCTAGTATTCATAAAGAAAATGATAATGTCCCAACATATGTCCCATATGGAAAAAGCCAGAATAACACAATTTTAGACATTTTCATTCGGAACCAGAATCTCTCATATTTAGTATATTAAAACTTTCCCCAAATTTGATTTATAATGACACTCCAGCAAATTTGCAAAATATTAGTCTGTTCCCTAAAGATAAGGTTTATTGTTTTCAAAAATGAAAAATACAAAATAATCAAAAGTTGTATATGTGTGTAGTGCTTATATATAATAAAAATCAAGATAAAAATAAAACATCTTTCAAAAATTTATTTTATAACTCCAAAAAGTGTTAAAGTTACAAACTAGGTCTCCAAAAACTGTTCCATTTGTTCTCATGTAAATCATTTTTTATTATTTCTACTATTTAGTAATGCCTAAACACCCTCTTGAAGGAGCTCTAGTGGTGCAGTGCCATTTGGCTGTTAACCAAAAGGTTGGCCATTTGAACCTACTAGTTGCTCCACAGGAGAAAGATGAGGCAGTCAACTTCTGTAAAGATTTACAGCCTGGAAACTATGGAATGGTTCTACTCTGTCCTATAGGGTCTCTATGAGTCAGAATTGACTTGATGGCAGAGTTTTTTGGTTAAAAGCCCTTTTGGAATAAACTGGAGTATCATTCAAAGCACTTTTGTTTCACCTTGACTATGTCCATGAAGAGACCTGGAAGGCAGCTGGATAATTATAATGAATACAATTTACAGTTGGATTTTCTAGTTAAATCATACATAAAGGTTAAAATAATTTATCAGCTAAAGAAGAGTTTGTTCACTTATCCATTTGCCTTTAAACATATTTTATCACCACTGCTTCTATCTGAAATCTTAATGTTCTATTATCAAATGATCTGAAATTGCTTTGGACAGTGTGTAGTGTGATCTCGCAGGTAAATAGGCATTTAAATGATATACATGTTAATTATAAAGTTTATCCTATAGCTATATGACTATAACTATATATCCATGGTAGAGATTTCATAGTTCACATCATGTCTCATCATTACTCTTTTTGGTCATGAAAAAAGCAAGATGACTTCAAATTAATTTACTTAATGATTCACTGGATCATTTTATTAGATGTTAAGAAAGCATCAACAATTGAATTCATTGACCAATTTTCAACATTTTTTCCGAACTTCTCTCTGAACTATGTCTGTTAACTGTCTTGCTGTTAGTGATCACATTCTACCTAACACAGCTACGAATACCCTATGTTGAAGGACTCTATCTGATTCATAGTTGTATTAACAAGTTAGTGTGGTATAACAGAAGGGTTAGAGATGGAGCATAGAGACAGAACAATTAGCAAAAGGCTCAAGGGGCCAATGGTTGAAGCCAAAGAGATGGGAGAATATTGGACTTTTGTAGGAGAAAGTCAACTAGAGTAAATTCTTGAGTAGGTTATAATATTTATGATCACCTTAAATGATTCCTTCTGGGAAACTGAATACTAATATTGCAAAAGCAAATGATCTTGTGGTTGAAACCCACCTTCCTTGGAAAGAAGATTGGGCAGTGTACTTCCATAGTGATACTGCCTAGGAAACCCAAGGAGGGGTTGCTATGAGTTGGATCCGACTTGACAGCAATGAGTTTAAGTTATATGAATATATTCATTCTAAGTTTATATTGTATCAACTCTTTCATTCTCCATTTTCCCCCTTATGGCTGGCTCTTACCTTTTCTTATTACTTGAACCAAATCAAAGAATTTCAGGAAAGAATAGTAAGCGAGATATTATTATTTAGTTTTTTGAATGTGTATTCTGAAATCAGAGTGCCTAAGCTATTATTTTGGCTCTTCAACTAACTACCTAAGAGATCTGGAGCAAATCACTTAACCCTTCTATTCCACCATATCTTCATCTGTAAAATATGAAATAATATTCATACTTGCCTTATATAGTTTTGGCTTTTTTATCAAGGAAAAATTTATGTAACATAAAATTAACGATTAACTTTTTTAAAATATACACTTCAGTGGCATTTAGTACTTTCACATTGTTGGGCAGCCATCACTTCTATATGATGCCAAGGCATTTTTATCATTCCAAAGGAACCATACATCCATTAAACAGTCACCCTCATGTTTTTGAGCTTCATCCACATTGTAGCATGTATCAGTACTTTGTTCCTTTGTACGGTTGAATAATATTCTATTATGCAAAAGCCTAAGGCATTTGACTGTTAACCAGAAGGCTGGCCATTCAAATCCACCAGCCATTCCTCAGAAAGAAGACTGGGCAATCTACTTCCATAGAGATAACGCCTGGTAAACCCAAGGAGGGGTCTCTATGAGTCGGATTTGACTCGATGACAGTGAGTTACGCAAAAATGCCACATTTTGTTTCTCCCTTCATCAGTTTATGGAAATTTGGGTTGTTTCTACTGTTTTGGCTATTACAAATAATGTTGCTATAAACATTTGAAATTAGGAGCAACCAAGGAAGTTCTATCGAGAGCTCAGCAGTTAAATCATAGACACCACCCTTTGAGAAGAAGAAAGCAGCTTTAAATTGCAGAACAATCAGCAAGGAGGCAGAAGAAAAAATTCCTAGATCTGGCTCATGGTAGTAAGGATGGATTATATATTTATGGGGTTTGAAAATGGGAAGGTTATATATATTCATCAGGAGAAGCTGGGTGAAGGTTTGGATTGGGTGAATTCACTGAGCAAGCCACTGGAAGTGCCACTTTATGAGGAATTGAAGGGGTGTTAATTCCATTTTGTCGCTCTTCTGGCTTCAGAAATGGGTCTGTGTTGTCTGGCCCACTCAACATTCACTCTGTTTTGCAGTTGAGGTCATTTGTAAGGTCATCGTCACATTAAGTTTTGACTCTGGCCAGTTTTCACTGGCTTTATCTGGAGGTAATGGCTGGCCTCTGAAAAACAACTTTAAGTTACTCAAATTTCTAAGAACCATAATGATTCGGTACAATGGAATTATGCTTAGGAACCTAAATAAAATTTTCATTTATTTTTCAGGTTACACATTTACATACATGTTTTTGAGTGGATATATATTTTCACTTCTCTCGAATGTATACTTAGCAATGAAATTTCTAGGTCATACAATAATTGCATGTTTAATCTTTTAAGCAGCTGCTAGACTATTTTTCAAAGTGGCTGCACAATTTTACATTCCCACTTAAAGTGTATGATGGTTCTAATTTCTTTACATCCTCACCAACACTTGTTATTTTTCTTTTGTTTTCTTTAATGGCCAACTAAAATAATGGGTATGAAGTGGTATCTCACTGTGGCCTTGATTTTTCATTTCCTTAATCTACTTCATTATGATGTTGTTGTTGTTGTTGTTGTTGTTGTTTGCCATCGAGTCGGCCCCGACACATCCTCTTCTGAATCCAACTTGAATATCTGGAAGTTCTCTGTCAATATACTTCTGTAACTGTTTTTGAATTATCTTCAGCAAAATTTTACTTGCTTGTGATATTAATGATATTTTCAATAATTTCCACATTCTGTTCAATCACCTTTCTTTAGAATGAGCACAAATGTCAATCTCTTCTAGTCTGTTGGCCAGGTAGCTGTCTTCCAGATTTCCTGGCATAAATGAATAAACACCTCCAGCACTACAACCATTTTTGGAAACATCTCAGTGGTATTCTGTCAATTCCTGAAACCTTGTTTTTCACCAATTCCATTAGTGCATCTTGGATTTCTTCCTTTGGTACCATTGGTTCTTGATCATATGCTTCATCTTGAAATGATTGAACATCGACCAATTCTTTTTGATACAGTGATTCTCTGTATTCTTTCCATCTTCTTTTGGTTTTCCCTGCATCATTTAATATTTTGCCCAGAGAGTCTTTCAACATTGCCACTCAAGGCTTGAATTTTTTCTTCATTTTTTTCAGTTTGAGAAATGCTGAGTGCATTCTTCCCTTCTGGTTCTCTAACTCCACGTCTTTGCTCATTTCATTCTAATACTTTACTTTGTCTCTCAAGCAGCCCTTTAAATTTTTCTGTTCAACTCTTTTATTTCATAATTTCTTCTATTTGCTTTAGCTATTCTCCATTCAAGAGCAAGTTCCAGAGTGTCTTCTGAATCTGTTTTTCCTCTCGTCTTTTTAATGACCTTCTGCTTTCTTCATGTATGATATTCTTGACGTTATCCCACAACTCATCTAGTCATCAGTCATTGGTGTTCAGTTAATCAAATCAGTTCTACAGATGGTCTCTAAATTTAGGTGGGATATAATTAAGGTTGCATTTTGGCTCTTGTGGACTTGTTTTAATTTTCTTCAGCTTCAAGTTGAACTTGCATATGAGCAACTGATGGTTTGTTTGTTCCCCAATCAGCTTCTGACCTTGTTTTTATGACAGATATTGAGCTTCTTCATCACCTGTTTCCACAAATGTGGTCGATCTGATTCCTGTGTATTACATCTGGTAATATATGCAATGTCCACATATATATCCACCATTTATAGTGTTGGAGAAAGGTATTTCCAATGAATAAGTCATTGGTCTTGAAAAATTCTATCATGCAATCTCTGACATCATTTCTAATACCAAGGCCATATTTTCCAACTACCACTGCTTCTCCTTTGTTTCCAATTTTGCATTCCAGTCACCAAAAATAATCAATACATCTTGATTGTGTGTTTGGTCAATTTCAGACTGCAAAAGTTGGTAAAAATCTTCCATTTCCTTATTGTTAAGTGTTCTATTTCGTATTTGAGTACATTCAATTTTCATAGATTCATACTTCATACATCCCATGTTCTGATTATTAATGAAGGTTTCCAAGCTGTTTCTTCCATTTTAGCCATGCTCCATTAGCAAATAAAGGTCCCTAAAGTTTTACTCCATCCATGTCATTAAGGGTGACTCTACTTTGAGCAGGTAGCTCTTTGTCAGTCATATTTTGAGTGCTTTCCAACCTGATGGGCTCATCTTCTGGAGCTATGTCAGATAGAGTTTCACTGCTATTCGTAATGTTTTCCAGTAATATATCAGACATTGTTTCACTGCTATTCATAAGGCTTTCCATTGCCAATTTTTTCAGAAGTGGATGGCACCATCCTTCTACCCAGTCTTTCTTACTCTGGAAACTCCATTGAAACCTTTCCACCATGGGTGACCCCACTGGTATTTGAAATATTGGTGGCTTAGCTTCCAGGCTTACAGCAACACACAAGCCACCACAGTACAACAACCTGGCAGATGAGTGGTGGAAGTGCTTTTATTGGACATCTATACTACAAATTTTCAAATAAAAAGAGGACTTTCTGTTGGGAGCTTACATTCTTAGAGTGGAAGACAAACAATAAACAAGTGACTAACTGAATAAATAGTACACCATGTGCTGCTTAGTAA
Organism: Orycteropus afer afer; assembly: GCF_000298275.1. NCBI lineage: Eukaryota > Metazoa > Chordata > Mammalia > Tubulidentata > Orycteropodidae > Orycteropus > Orycteropus afer. The sequence goes on from NW_006921683.1 coordinate 6,519,337, forward strand.
ATGTAGAAAAAGGAAGGAAGGAAGGGGGAAATGAGTATAGGGAAGCATAACTAAGGCTCAGAGTGTGGAGTTTTCATTTAAAATAAATGATCTGTGGAGGCCTTATTGAGAAGATACCATCAAATCATGTCCCACTGCTCCTTCCCCAAGTTTCTCCTTCTTTTCCTCCTTTTTCTTTAGAATTCCCCAGTCTAGGAGGCAAAAGAAACATAGTAGGTATAACAAACCAACCCTGGGATGGACAGGGTTATTCTGGAGTGTTTAATAAGTGGCTGTGACTTTCTAGCCTATCATAATACAGAATTGAGCTTCAAATTCAGGCACTTGTTTAAATTCTTACAGATAAAATCCATGCTTCCCTTTTTTCTCATACCCAGTAATTTGAGAAAGAACATGACTGACTACTTTATTCTCTCTTTAGCATTTATATATGATTCAAAGATTTAATTGTTCTCTCTATCACAACCTATTTATAGTAGCCAGAAATAATATGCTTTGTCACATGCAGAGATTTTCAAGAAACCAAACAACCAGTTTTTTTTTTTGTTTTTTTTTTTGAGAAATGTCCAATTTAACTAGGAACAGGTAATAGTGCCCCAAGTATGTATGTAACATCAGGGATTAGCGTAAAAGTATTTACCAACAGACATGGGTTGGTTACTAGCCAATCAGAAAGATTCTGGCCTTGAATGAAGGTGGTCATGGCAGTGTGTGTGAACTGGGCATCTGCTTGATTTTTTTTCTCTTCTGTATTTTTGCCCTCTTGTATAAATTAAAGAGGCAGGGATATATTGAGAAGAACTTAGTTTTGGGTCTTCGTTTTAGCATAAAGCTGTCTGGCCTTGGGCAAGTCTGTTTCTTTTTCTGTAAAATGGATATAATAATACCTACTTTTCAAGGTTGTTGTAAATATTGCAAATAATACATTAAAAGAACACAAGAAAGCATCTGAGACAGAGAAGGCATTCAACACATTACAATGGTATTGATGCAGAGTCCTTCTGTGGTGCAAAACATTAACATACTCGGCTACTAACCAACAGGTTGGAGGTTCAAGTCCACACAAAGGCACCTTGGAAGAAAGACCAGATGATCAACTTCCAAAAAAGCAGCCATTGAAAACCCTATGGAGAGCACTTCACCTCTGAATCACATGCAGTCACCATGAGTCGGAGTCCACTTGAAGGCAACTGGTAACTGGTATGCAGTAAATCAGCTTTCCCCTCTGGTTTCCAGTAGGAAAATGACATGATGTTCTCCAGACGCCAGTCTCTCTGTTTAGAAAGGATTTCAGCTGTCTGAAATCTATAGATTTATAGATCTATGCTTTTTTTAACATCACCTATATGGAAACACAAGAGGAAGACTGCTAAATTTCTCATTAATTAAAGAAAATTATAGTGAGTACAATTTTTGTGCTAGTATGTTTCTCTCTATTTAATCTATTGGAAGGAAGATATGTCAGAAAATTGAAACCTCACTGCAGCATAAATTCTTGGACCATTGTCATCCTTTGAACTTCATGTACAGGTTAAATAGAAGAAAAACACTTATAAGTTCAAGTTGTTCAAAGGAATCATCACAATGATGACTAGAATGTAAAAGTCATTAAATAGCAATTCCAGTTGCATTATGTTATTTTGATTTTTTTCTTTTTTGAATCCGAGGAGGGCAGGAGAACATAAAAATAAAGATTGAAATTTAAAAATAACACTTAAAGGGAGAAATTTTCAACAGAGTATGCAAATAATTAAATTTCATATTTTCTTAGTTATTAATTCAATTTCTATATATAGTCATGGGTCAGGAGCTCTGGTGGCATAGTGCCTAAGTCATTTGACTGCTAAGGAGAAGACTGGTGGTTCAAACCCATGAGCCACTCCTCGGAAGGAAGATTGGGCAATCTACTTCCATAGTGATACCACCTCAGAAACCCAAGGAGGGGTCACTCACTATGAATTGGATCTGACTTGACGGCTGTGACTTTTTTTGTTTGTTTGTTTTTTATAGTCGTGGATATATTCGCATTTGCCTACTTTATCATCATGCCTGTCTACCCATGTGTCAACTTGTAGCTTAATGCTTGTTATTACTGCTAATGAATGTAATAGTACTTACTTTGCTGTCTGTACCTTTTGTGCACTTCTATATATGTTCCTTTTCCTCAGTAATATTGTGCTGGTCACCTGCATTTTTGCATATTGCATTTCCCTTCACTAAAATCAATACAAGTCTCTTTTCTAACTAGCAGTTTTCCTTTCCCTGTCCTCCCCTCCCCTCCCTGGTAACCATTAAACAATGTTTCTTTCCACCTGTAAACCTTTCTTTGACTATTTATAATAGTAGACTCATAAAATACGTGTTCTTCTGTGATTGACTTATTTCACTCAGCATAATGTCCTCCAAGTTCATTCATGTTATAAAGTGTTTCAAAGATTCTTCATTATCCTTTAATGTTGCACAGTATTCCTTTGCGTTTATGTACCACAGTTTGTTTATCCATTCATACTTTGATGGACACTTAGGTTGTTTCCATCTCTTTGTTGTCAGGAATAGTGCTGTGATGAACATGGATGTGCATATAAATATTTGTGCCCTGGCTCTCAATGCTTTAGAATATATACTTAGTATTAAGATTGCTGGATCAAATGGTATTTCTATTTCCAACTTTTGAAGGAGTTTGCATACCATTTTTCACATTAGTTGCACCATTTAACTATCCCACCAGCAATGTATGAGATTTCAATTTTCTCCACACCCTAACCAACATTTTTTATTTTCTGTCTTGTTGAATTTTGCAATTATTTCTGGGGAGAGATGATATCTCATTGTTGTTTTGATTTGCATCTCTCTAATGGCTAATACTTGTGAGCATTCCTTCATGTGTGCGTTGGCTGCCTGAATATCGTCTTTGTTGAGGTGTCTTGTTAATGTCTTTTGTCCATTTTTGAATTGGATAGTTTTTCTTTTTGTTGTTGAGCTGTTGAAGTTTATCTCCAAAGATAAGTCCCTTGTCAGATATATTATTGCCAAACATTTTTTTCCCAATCTTTGGTTCTCTTTTCACTCTTGGAGAAGTCTTTGCCTAAGGCAGATGACTGCTAACCAGAAGGCTGGTGATTCAAACCCACCAGCCACTCCTCAGAAGGAAGATTGGGCAATCTACTTTTCCAGTGATACTACCTCAGAAACCCAAGGAGGGGTTGCTATGAGTCAGATCTGACTTGATGGCAGTGAGTTTGGTTGGTTTTTTGGATTTGATGCACATTATAATTCAATTTTGAGAATGTCCTGGTCATCTAGTTTATCCTCTGCTGTTTGTGCATTTTGAATTATACTTGATAATCTATGTCATAAATTAGAACCTCTAAGCTTGCCCCTATTTTGTCCTTGATGAACTTTATAGTTTTGGGTTTTCCATTTAGGTCTTTGATCCATCTTGAGTTTGATTTTGTATAAGATGTGAGGTATGGATCTTGTTTCATTTTTCTGCAAATGGATATCCCATTTTGTGAGTACCATTTGTTAAAGAGACCATCTCTTTCCCACTGAGTGGTTTTGGCCCTTTTTCAAAATTAGCTGTCCGTAGGAGGATGGATCTATTTCTGGGTTCTCAATTCTGCTCCACAGGTCTATGTGTCTATCATTGAAGCAATAGCAGGTTGTTTTGACTACTGTGACTTTTACTAGGTTTTGAGATCAGGCCATGTGAGACGTCCTACTTTGTTCTTCTTCAGTAGTGTTTTACTTATCTGAGGCCCCTTTCCTTTCCATATAAAATTAGTGATTGTTTTTTCCATGTCCTTAAAGAATGTTCATGGAAGCTGGATTGGGATTGCATTGAATATGCAGATTGCTTTGGGTAGTATTGACATTTTAACAATGGTCAGTGTTCCTATCTGTGAGTATGGTATGTTCTTCCATGTACGTACGTCTCATAGTTTCTTTCTTTTTTTTTTTTTTTTAATTGTGATTTGAGTGAAAATTTACAGAGCAAATTCACTTTCCATACAACAGTTCACATACACTTTGTGTCATGACATTGACCACAATTTACCACAATGCAACAGCTCCCCTCCCACTTCCTCCCCACAGTTACCTCTTCCCTGTGTCCATCCCTCCATGTATTCCTGCCCTCTGAGCTGTCTCCCTGTACATAAGCAGCCCTTCTTTCTCCCATGCTTGTTCTCTCCAAGGAGTGTACCTACCTCATAAATGTTCAACTCATATGCCTGTCCATTGTTTGACTGGAAGTCACAGGCATGCATTTAATTCCAGACCTGAAGGGCAGCTAGGGGCCATAGTCTCAGTGGTTCCACCAGGCTCCATCAGGCTAGCAAATCTGGTCCCCCCCCCTTTTTTTTCCAAATGATTTTGAGTTTTGTTCCACATTGTTCTCCCTGTCTATCCAGAATCTCTTACATAGATTCTCTTCCAAGTGGTTGACAGTAGTAGCCAGGCACCATCTAGTTCTTCTGGTTTCATAGTCGTATAGGCTGCAAATCAGATGGTATACCAGTCTCTAGGACTAATTGTTTCCATGAATTTTTGGTTTTCTTCATTCTTCTTGGCTCTGGATGAGGAGAGACCCATCATTGCATCTAGATGGCAGCTTGCTAGCTTTTAAGATCCCAGCCGCTACTCACCAAAATAGGAAATGGAACAATATTTTGTGTAGTATGTTATGCCAATTGAGCTTGATGTCCTCTGTGACTATGGTCCCAAGCCCACAGGTTCAACTACTTAGTCCCTCTTGGTAGTTGGCTGTGACCAAGCATTGTCTACAACCTTGCCCCTTGTCAGCTCCATTCCTGGGAATTCAGATCATACACATAAAGTTATAGGACCACTGTCTGCCAACCCTATACATGTTCTTGGGTGCATTCCCCACTTCACAGACATAGCTAATAGTTCAGCCTGTCCGCCCATCTATCCACCCATATACCCATGTTTGCCTTCACTGACCACATGGTACTATACATGCAAAAGGGTTCATCTATTGTCTGTACTTCCGCATACCGCTCTATGTCTTTCTCTTCCTCAATGCCACTATATTTATCACTTACATTTGGTACATTGCCTTTGTCTTTACCCAAATCAAAACTTATCTCTATATATCTAACTATATTCTCTACCTTCCCCTCCCACCCCTGGTAACAAACAAAGAAAATGTCCTTCCATAGATAAGCATTTCCTTGACTTTTACAAGAACAGATTAATACAGCATTTGTCCTTTTGTGATTGACTTATTTCACTCAGCATAATGTCCTCCAAGTTCATCCATGTTATGTGGTGTTCCACAGATTCTACATTATTCTTTAGGGTTGCATAGTATTCCA
>NW_006921683.1:6531018-6556970 GCF_000298275.1 Orycteropus afer afer
TGTTATCATTTCCTTTGTTGCTGTTGTTTTAGTATTTGCTGAGTGCTTGTGCTTTTCCTCTTTTTTATTGTGATGTGAAGGTTTATCATTTTTCTTTGAGGTTATCCTATGATTTACAATTTTCTCCCCAAGTTTAGAACAGTCCATTCTGTCTTGCAACTTTCTTGACTTCCTCACCAATTAGAAGTTCTATAACTACAGTCTTTTCCCTCTTTTTGTTTGTAGATGTCCTCTCTTGCCAATTGATGACTCTGGTTCCCTGTTTACAATCTTGTAAGCTCATTTTACTTTGTATATGTCCATAGCTGTTGTTTCTGGGTTATCTCATCTTGTGTACTAATGGTTGGTTGTTATTTGCTATTTTTGGTTCTCTGTTCAAAGGACTTCCTTCAGCGTCTCTTGTAAGGTTGGTCCGGTTTTAACAAATTCTCTTAGTTTCTGCTTATCTGGAAATCTCCTAATTTCACCATCATATTTGAGGGACAATTTCCTGGGTATATAATTCTTGGCTGAAAATTTTTCTCTTTCAGGGTTTTATATATACCATCCCATTGCCTTCTTGGTTGCATTGTCTCTGCTGAGAAATCAGAGCTTATTCTTACTGGCTGTCCTTTGTAGGTAACTTTTTGCTTTTCCCATGCTGCCTTCAGGATTCTGTCTTTGTCCTTGGTTTTGCTGACTTTGATGATGATATGTCTCGGTGATTTTCTTGGGGTCTATCCTTTTTGGGGTTCATTGGACTTCTTGAATGGATATATTCTCCTCTTTCATCATATCAGAGAAGTTCTCCTCCAGCAAATCTTGGACAATTTTCTCAGTAGTTTTATTTTTCTCTTCCTGTTCTGGAATTCCAATGACATGTAGATTATTCCTTTTGATGGTATCCCACATGAACCTTAGGCTTTCTTCGTATTGTTTTGATTTTTTTCTGATTGATCCCTTTCCAAAGAAATATTCAGGTATTTGTCTTCAATCTCATTAATTCTGTCTTCCATTGCATCAATTCTACCTCTTTACCCTTCCAATGTGTTATCTATTTCTAACAATTTAGTATTAATCTTCTTGATTTCTATCTGTATATTTAAAATCATTTCTAATTTTTCGTTTATTTTGTCATTTTGTTCTTCTACTATCTTGCAAATTCTTCTAAGGTTTTTTTCTGAGTTTTCTTTGGTCTGTCTCTCAGTCCTTTGAAGATACCTAAATATCATTCTTTTGAATTCCTTATCCGAGGGTTCCAATGCTGCTTCTTCCTCAGGGATGTGTTCTGGGTCTGTATCCTTTTCCTTGTTTCTACCACTTTATCTTGCTTCTTTGTGTGGCCTGTGATGCTCTGTTGTCTCCAAGACATCATGGTATTGTGTTAAGATCTCTGTTAATTGTTTGCAAAGAGCAGCCAAGGGTGATTCAGGCTTTTCTTGGTGGTTTTTTATCATTGGCCCATTGATGGAGAAGGAGGTGCTGGCTCTTGTTCAGTAAGTGAAGTTGCAGGGGGTGTGGGTGTACTTGTGTCTTACGGGGACTTATTCTGTCTCCTACTCAGTTAAAGAAAAATTACAATTGAATAACCATCAAAAAACTAAAAGCACATGGACAAAAAAACCACCATGAAATCACACAGGAACAGTAACCCAAAAAAAGAATAAGGGGAGAAAAGAAGATGAAAACAGGAAAACCTGCAATATCTGGGGATAGGCTACTAAGAGAAAAAAGGTAGAGAAGGAGACTAGTGAAGAAAAAGAATGGGAAAAAAAACAAAGAGCAGGGTTAACCATGAGCAAAAGGAAAAAAAGAGTGAAAAAAATTTTATATATTTTTAAAATCAGGAACTGGCAAAGGGAAAAAAAAAAAAAAAAAGAAGAAGGTGTAAACTACAACCTTTTCACTCCTGCAGGTCTGAAAAGGTCTTGGGGTTACTGGAAAGCAGAACATCCTCTTAAGCCCCTGGAATCTGGTAGAGTGATGACTCTTTAGGTTGTCTCTAGCTGCTGGTTACATGTTGATTTGTTTTGTCTTGGTTTTATGGTTTAATATTTTGAAAGAGTGATGGTGGTGTAGTTTATTTTATTATTGATTCAGGTATGTTGGGTCACTCTGCTGTTTTCTTTGTGATGGTGGAATCACTGTGTGGAATGTGGATATGCGTTTCTGTTTGTTGTAAAGAGGATTTAGAGTTTGAAGCAGGAGGTTTTATGGTAATTGGCTGAATATGGTTTCTTCTATTGAATGAGTGAAGTTATTGGTGGAGAAAGGTGAGAGCAAAAGAAGGAAAGCTTGGTGTTGCTAGGGTCAGTTTCTAGGGCTTTGCGCAGGCTATTATTGATGGCGTGCTTATTTACAAGACCACGGCTCAATCTCAGGAAAGATTCCTGTTGTTGGGGATTCACAACTTTCCGCCTGGTTCAGGCACACTCAAAGAACCTGCTTCTGAGGCCTCTTAGTGCCAGTGAGCTGATCCAAGGCAAAAGAGCTGATCCAAGGCAAATTCCTGGACCGCACTCAGCCATGGCTTTTTCTCTCTCCCCACCCGTTCTGCCCACGGCTCTGATGCAATCCAGCCAGACCACTAATGGCTCTGGAGTTAGTCTGTGATACTGCCCAGCTGCGGTGCCAAAGATGTGTGGGATTTTAGCTGTGCTGGAGTCAGGGGAGTACCTGTTAGTAAACTATGTTCCTGATATCCATGACCAGATAAACATGGTGTCTCCCAGGCTGACCCCAACCCAATCGGTGACCCGCTGAGATAGGAGGAAGCTCACCCTCCTGGCACAACAGTGAGTTCTCCGCTTGAGTTTCAGCGGTGGTGTGTGTGCCTGCCTGCACCTGGGAGATCCAAATTACCGACAAAATCAGTTGCTGGAAGGAGGTCCCTGGGACTGACCTCTGGGTTGTTGGAGTGGTCACTGGTATGTTGATATAGGGTGTCTTCTTTCTTGGGTCACGGGGATCTCAAGTGGCCGCCCTTGCCCGCCAGTCAGTGACTGCTCCAAGGAAGTTTCCAATGGCCTCTCGCTGCCCATCTGTCCTCCTCCAGGTAGCAATTTCTTAAATAATCTCCCTGTGTCTTTCCTTTAATTCTGCTCTTCTGTGTTTGGTGCACTCTGATTCAGTGAGCTGTTCAGAGCAACAAAATCACTAATTCAAACTGCTGTACCTAGTTTTTCAAGGATTTAGATGGTAGAGGGATATAGCATGGTACTTACTGATGAGACTCCATTTTGAATGTCCTCTGGGGTCTCATAGTTTCTTGTAGTAGTGTTTTGTAGTTTTCTTTGTATAGATCTTTTTTGTCCCTGGTAAGGTTTATTTCTAACTATTTTGTCTTTTTGGTAGTTGTTTGAAATGGTATTGTTTTCATTATTTCCTTTTCAGAGATGTCTCTGTTGATGCAGAGGAATCCAACTGATTTTTATATGTTGATCTAGCTTTCTACCACACTTTACTGAATCATTAAATTAGTTCATTAATCATTAAATTAGTAGTTTTCTTGCTGAATCTCTTGAGTTTTCTATGTATAGGGTCATATTATCTGCAAATAGAGATAGTTTTATTTTTTCTTTGCCAATTTGGGTACCTTTTATTTCTCTTCTTTGCCTTACCCTGGCTGAGACTTTGAATACAGTGTTGAATAGGAGTGATGATAGAGGGCATCCTCCTCTGGTTCTGATTTGGAAGTGGAATGCTTTCAGTCTCTCTCCATTGACAATAATGTTGGCTGTTGTATATATGCCCTTAATTATATTGATGCATTTCCCTTCTATTCCAATTTTGATGAGAGTTTTTATCAGGAATGTGTGTTGGATTTTATCAAATACCTTTCCCTGTATCAACTGATATAATCATGTGGTCTTTTTCCTTGGTTTTATTTGTGTGATGTATTATGTTAATTTGTGTTTTCAGTCTCATTTGCTTCTACGAATTTTTATTTTATATTTTATTCTTCTGTTACCATGAAATTTTTACAACAGGGTCTCATTCAGTTTCCATGTATTTGATTTTCATATTCTGAAATTCTTATTATTGATTTCTACCTTCATAACATTGTGATCCGAAATGATGTTTTGTAGTATTTCAACATTTTTAAAAGTATTGAGGCTTGTTTTGTGCTCTAATATATGATTTATTCTGGAAAATGATCCATGTGCACTGGCAAAGAATGTGTTTTGCATTTTTATTGCATAGAGTGTTTTACATATATGTATTAGATTAAATTGTGTGATTGTGTTGTAGAGATTTTTTTTTATCTTTGTTGAGTTTCTTCCCAGTTGTTCTGTCCTTCATCAAAAGTGTTGTGTTAAAGTCACCTACTACTACTGTAGAATTGCCTATTTTCATTTCTGTTAATGTTTGCTTTATGTATTTTGGGGCTCTTTCATTGGCTGCATAGATATTTGTTATGTTTATGTCCTCTTCATGGTTTGACCCTTTTATCATTATGTAATGACCTTTCTTGTCCCTTATGCTAGTTTTTGCTTTGGAATCTATTTTATCACAAATAAATATTACCACTCCTGCTCTTTTTTGGTTGCCATAAGCTTGATATATTCCTTTCTATCCCTTGATTATTTATTTATTTTTATCTTTGTGTCTTATGTGAGTCCCTTGATAGGTTTTATTTTCTTATCTATTCTGCCACTCTCTTTCTCTTGACTGATGCATTTAATCCATTCACATTCAGTGTAATTAATGATAGGTATGAATTTAGTGCTGTTATTCTTTTGTGGGGTTTGTATGTGTGTGTGTGTGTGGTGTTGATGATTTCTTTGTTCCAAATATTTTTTTGTGCTGAGTTCATTTTGTTTTTGTGTGCTATTTTCATTTTCTTCATGGGAGTTGATTTTGTGTTTATGAAGTCTTTTTGATTGTTTTCTTTCTTATTTTGTCAGAAGTCTTATTAATTTTTTTTTTTTGTGTGGTTACCCTCTGTTTAATTTTTATCAAGTTTGGAAGTGGCTGGTGGGTTTGAACCACCAGCCTTCTAGTTAGCAGTTAAATACCTTAGACACTACTCCACCAGAGCTCCATTTTTTTTTTTTTTTTAATAAGTTTGGAATAGTCTGTTCTGTATTGATATCATCCTGACTTCCATTCCATTTGGAAGTTATGTAAATATACCATTTATTCCCTCTTTTTGCTTTGTAATTGTTACCTACAGATTGACACTTCTGGTTCTCTATTTTCAGTTTTGTAAGTTTATCTAAGTTTTGACCATTCTTTCTCTGATTTGGTTTCTAGGTGAAGTTGTCATGTGTCTTAACCTTAAGTTGTTGCCTTCCATTATTGGTTTCCTGTCCAAATGGCTCCCTCAAGCATTTCTTGTAAGGTTGGTCCCATTTTAACAAATTCCCTTAATTTATATTTATCTCAGAATGTTCTAATTTCACCATCATATTTGAGGGAAAGTTTTGCTGGATATATAATACTTGGTTGGCATTTTTTTTTTTTATTTCAAGATTTTATATATGTCATCCCATTGCCTTCTTCCTTGCATGATTTCTCCTGAGAAATAAGAGCTTAGTCTTATTGCTTGCCCTTTGTCGATAACATTTCTTTTTTTCCTGAGCAGCTCTCCAGATTCTTCCTTTGTCTTTGATTTTGGAAAGTTTGATTATGATATGTCTTGGTTACTTTCTCTTGGGGTCTGTCCTCTATGGGGTTCGTTGAGCTTCTTGGATGGACAGCTTTTCATCTTTCATGACTTTAGGGAAATTTTGGGCTAGCAAGTCTTTGAAAATTTCCCCTATGGGTTTTTGTTTGTTTGTTTGTTTGTTTTTGCCTACCTCTTTTCTACAATTCCAATCACATATAGGTTATTTCTCTGAATATCATCCAGTATAACTCTTATGTTTTCTGGGTTCTTTATTTCGATCTTTCCCTCATATGCTGCTGTCCAGGAATTTGTCTTACAGCTGGCAAATCCATTCTTTAGATTATTTGATTCTATTTTTTTGTCTTTCCAATATGTTATCTATCTCTTTAATTTTAGTGTTAATATGGACTTTTAATTGTTATTTTTGTATGATTTCTACTTGTCTATTTATTTTGTCATTTTGCTCTTGTATTCTTGCATTGAATTCTTTAAGGGTAATATCTGTTTATGGTCTGTTTATGCTTTTGTTTATGGTTTCCTTGAGCTCTTAGAAGGATATGTATATATATTGAATTCCTTATCAAGTAATTCTATTATCTCTTCTTCCTCAGGGATATTTCCTAATGGTTTATTTTGGTTACTTGCTTCAGCTGTATTGCACTGAAGGTGACTTTTTTCTTCCAGATATTTTGAACTTGTGGTTTTTATTTGTTGATTATGTATTGGTTTGTTTCAAGCTGTTTTTGTTTGTTTGTTTGTTTGTTTCCCTTTGTTTCAGTATGTCTGGACAGATGGGGCAGGTGTGCTTTTGTTAGCTTGGAAGACTGAGTCACTCCCCAGCTGTCCCCAGAGGGTTGAAATAACTAGTGTGAATGTGGATACAAGTCTCTGCTTGTCATGAAGAGGAGCTCTGGGTGGGATAAGCAGGTGTTGTCCACAATCTGTTTTTATCCCCTGGTGCAGGGCTCGCCTATTGGGTGAGGTGATAGGTGCAGTAGTTTTGCCTGACTGTTGTTGTTGTTGTTGTTGTTATGTGCCGTCGAGTCAGACCCAACTCATAGCGACCCCTCCTTGGGTTTCCAAGGCAGTATCACTACAGAAGTAGATTGCCCCATCTTCCTTTCAAGGAGTGGCTGGTGGGTTTGAACCTCCAGCCTTCTGGTTAGCAGTCAAGTGCCTTAGGCACTATGCTACCAGAGCTCCTAGAGGAGAGTTAATGCTGTCCTCCTTACTTCCCTCTAGACCTGTTCCCATTGTTTCTATCACAGAAACAATAGTTGGTTTCTCTTCATTGGTGTATGATGTCTGTGGCCACACTTCGCTGGATCCCAATTTCTTCTCTCTGCCTAGTCACTCTCCTTGCTCTCTCTCCATTTTTAATTATCACTCAATCTAATTATTTATCCAACCTGTCATTTGATGCTCAGAGATCCAGGATCATTATTTGTGTGTGTTTCACTCAGTTTTTTCAGTTCTTTTTTGTAGAATGTTTGGGCAGACTGTGTTACCAAAATTCATCTTGTCTCTGCTCCTTCTAAACAAATATTTTGAACCTCAGGATACTAGGAGGAGTTTTACTCACATTCTAGCTGTGAGCCATGGATGGGTGGGAAGTGGTTAATTGAGGACCAAGCCAGAACTCAAGTCTGGACCTGTTCAATTCCAATCCCTGTACTCCTAATGGCTACAGTACACTGTCTCTTTAGGTTCTTTCAACTTACCAGGAAAGGATAGTCTACATATAATGCAGCTCATATTGCTTTGGAGCAGAAAGGCATGTTCAGCAGTCTTCTGGGAGGATGGGACAAGGGCTTGCCCTTACTCTGGTTATGACAGAAACTCCAGCAACACTCAGGGCTCCTGACCTGCTATGCTCTAGCTGTCATCTTGTGATATCCTAAGCAGCCAGGGTCACTTTCTCTGTTTTTTCTTCTTCTTCTTCTTTTTTTTTTTTTTTTTTTTTTTTTTATGGGCAGCTCTGATTCAGAATCCCCAAGAGAAGATTATATTCAGGTAGTGTCATTTTGGAATATGAACGGGCTTAGCTGGCTCCAAATCACCTTGGTCCAGCCCTTCAATGGTCACCCCATGGAACCAACCAATCTACTCAGTAAAGCCAGGGTAGCATATATTAAGTAACACTAGTGACCAGTTCCTTAGAATAGGGCAATGAAAAGCCGTGCCTAGACCATTTTTTTTTTTTCAGCAAAGAAAGCATGTAATACACAATTTTGAAACTCACCAAAGAAAGAAAATGACCAAATAATTGTATTTTGAAAGTTGATGGATGACTCCTGATTTATAAAAGTAGCAAATACAACATAGCAGCACACTAGGCGTAAACACCATGAACAACTAGGGGTTATTCCTGGAATGTAAGGATTATTCACTATTGTGAAACCTACTAATATAATTCAATGTACTGAGCTCTGAGGAGAAGAATAATATGGTCTTCTTCATAGATACTGAAAGACATTTGATAAAATTTAACCCATTAAAAAAAAAAAAAGAGAAGAAGAAGGAAAAGGACCTTAAAGAAATCACCCACCTACTCTAAGGAGATACACCCCTTAGAGCAATTAGCTATGGGGCACCAGAGAGGCAGCATTCGCACAGAGGGAAAGCGGGACAGATTAGGGTGCATAATTAAGAAGGGCACAGAGAGTGGGTGGTCACAGGGATGGGAGGGGAGGAGCGTGCATTATGTCAGGGATGGTACTCAGGGCATGAAATCAAATGTACATGAACTGTTGAATGTGAAATAAATTTTGCTCTGTAAATTTGCACCCAAAGCAGAATTAATTAATTCAATTAATAGATAGATAGAGAGATAGATAGATAGATAGATAGACAGAAGCATAACTTCTTAGCCTCCAAGCTAGCATCACATTTAGAAGGGAAAGACTAGAAACATTCTCATTAAAGTTAGGAATAAAACAAGGATAGTCACCACCCTATTAGTACTAAAATTATTCTGAAGTTACTGTAATCAGTAAAGAAAAAAAAATTAGAAATATGAAAAGTTTTTTTTTTCTTTTCAGTTAATTCTTCTATAGAATGATGTGCAAATTAAACTATCCTGAGATATAATTTTTTTTTACCTATCAGATGAAGAGGACTAAAAAGTTTAATAACACATTATGTTGTCAAGTATGTGAAGAATGGGCACTTTCATCTGTTGCTCATGGGATTGTAAATTGATACATCTTCTGGTAGAGAATATGATAGTATCTATCAAATTATAAATGTATATGTGCATGGACCACTTTTAGGAAGAGTTTCAAATATCAGTTACACATGTTACAATATATACAAAGTGAAGGGATATAAATTGCAACATTGTGCATACTAGTAAAAAAATGGAAATTTAATGGCCTCCAGTTGACTAAATTATAGTCCATTCTATACAGGGAGACTACAAAAAAAAAAAAAAAAACCTCACTGCCATTGAGTCTTTTCTGACTCATAGCAACCCCCTTTGGATTTCCGAGGATGTAAATATTTACAGAAGTAGATCACACCTTCTTCCTTCCACAGAGAAACTGGTAAGTTTGAACCACTGACCTTCTAGTGAGCAGTCAAGAGCCTTATCCACTATGCCACCAAAGCTCCGTACAGGGAGACTAATGCTATTATAAAAGAAAGGGAAGAATCTACTTGTGAACTGACATGGAATACCTCCATGATATATTAAGTGAAAAAAGCAAGAGGGAGAATAGAAGATATAGCCTATGCCCATCCATGTACAGTATGCTCCATCTGTGTAAAAAAAAGAAGGAAATGGAATATAAATTTGTATATGCATAACATATCTCTAAAAGGAGTCACAATTCAGTGAAAGTGTTGGTTGATTCTGGGTAGAGCATGGGTTCTCAGGGTGGTATGAATGTCAGGGTAATGCTTTCATTTGTAGCTTTTGATATTTGAACCATCTGAATGTATTACCTTTCAAAAAAATAAGAAAAGAATGTAAACTAAGGAAATGGGACAGGAATTACATGGGGAACTTAAAGTTTTATGGCTTTCCCAATATTAGTAGCTAAAAGAATGTCTCATCTGGGGCAGGAGATAGGAAAAATGTAGGCATCCAACAGGGTAGCACACCAGAACAGAGCTGCAAACATGTGGGGTGTTGAGGAAACCACATAAACTAGAGTTTAACCAGAAAGAGAATAAAGCAAGAATCAAAGGTAAAAATATTGGAACAATACGGCATAAGACATTAGGCTCAAGAAGGCTGCATTTTATTTGACCAAAAATGGAAAGCCAGTAGGGGATTTTTATTAAAGAAATGACATAAATCACAGAAATTCCATTTAAGTATAATTTGTTGTGTGGAGCTAATTACCTCCATAAAAAACTGCCTCCTTTTCCATAAGACCAGAAGAACTGGATAGTACCCAGTGACCAATTACTGAAACATCTAGATCAAAAATTCCATAGAAGAACCCTGATCAAAAAGTGGGAAATACAGAACAAAACTTCAAATTCTCATGGACTCTGTACTTTCTGGAGCCATGAAGGCTGGATGAACCCCTGAAACTATTACCCTGAGATAACCTTTAAAACTTTATCCAAAAATATCTCCTGAATTATTCTTAAAAACAAAAAATAATTTAGCTTAACTAGTAAAAAAAGATCTGTCTTGAAAATTATGCTCTTTTAAGAACTATCTTAGGGACCTCTGGTGGTACAGTGCCTAAGGCATTTGACTGCTAACCAGAAGGCTGGAGGTTAACGCCCATTAGCCACTCCTTGGAAGGAAGATTGGGCAATCTACTTCCATAGTGATACCACCTCAGAAACCCAAGGAGGGGTCGCTGAGTCAGATCCAACTCCATGGCACTGGGTTTAGGAACATTAGGGAGCAGTGAGTGCATGATAATGAGGAACAACTCAGCAAAAGAGAGTGAGAATGGTTGCACAACTGGAAGAATTTAATCAATGTCTCTAAATTATACATGTAGAAATGGTTGAATTGATGTTTCTCAACAACAACAATATAAATTTTTGAGAAGTGTAACTCGGTAACAACAGGAAGAATGCATTTAAAGGAAAGGATGTTACATGTCAGTTCATTGAGGACAGAGATTTAAGCTTGTTCAGCAGTGCAGCCCCTTAGCCTAGAACAGTGTGTGGCACTGAATAGAGAAAGGCAAGCAGGGGTCAAGCATGTACTACATGTCACATGCAAAATATTATTCACAGATGTTATGTAGCACCTGACTTTATCCTGGCAACAACCATACAAAATGGCTTATACTACTGTATCCACTTCACAGTTAAAGAAATTGATGCTGAGAGAGATTAAACAGTTTACCCAAAATCCCAGGTGGCAAGGATTGGGGCTTGGTTTCAACCAGTCTGGCTGTAGAATCCATGTTCTTAAAAAACATTAAGCTATATTTTAAATGCTTCTGCAAACTAGTATTGTGGCAGTGGAAATAAAAAGGAAAGCCAGGATTCAGAAAAAATACAACAGCACCTAAGATATTAATGTCAGAAATTAGGGACACATCTTTAGATTTATCATTAAACTGTATAATTAATGTGAAAGTATTTTAAGGATAAAGAAATGATATTGCAGTACATTCCTTCATTCATTCAACAAATAAATATTGTTAGTATGTGCAAGGAAATTCACTTGACTGGATAGGAAGAGTAAAATATTACCCATATTTTTTAAGTGTTATCTATTAAAAATTACAGTAAATATTATTTATTAAGCACCTGGGATTAATAAATCCTTACTTGGGATTTTGCATACATCATGCCATTTGCTTCCTATAATCATACTATAAAATTGATATCAGTACCCCTGTGTTTTCTCCTGGATAGTACAAATAATTAAGTGCTCAGCTGCTACCTGAAAGGCTGGAGGTTCAAGTGTGCCCAGATGTACTTGGGAAGAAAGGCCTGATGACCTACTCCCAAAATGTCACAGCCACTGAAACAATTCTACCCTGACACACATGAAGTCACCATGATTCAGTATCGACTTGACAGCAACTGATGGTTACCCTCACTTTACAAAGAAAAAAATGGATCTTTCTCAATGAAACAGACTTTGGTGAAGATCATAAAGCTAGCACGCGGTAGAAGCACATGTCAGACCTGGTTCTACCTGACTGTCAGGGCTGTGCCTTTTGCTGCAGCCCCAGGCTGCCTCCTGTGGTTTCTCTTCACCCACCAGCCTCAGAGCAGCAGTGTTTACACAGAAAGTTGTATTTTCTAGGCCAGAACTCAAACCTTAAGTGTTCATCAGGAACTCACATTGTGGAGGGACATTGCTCGATTCCAAATAGAGTTGTAAAATAAATATATTACAAAGCCTTTTTTTTTTTTTTTCCAGTGATTGTGCTGAGAAAGGCAACACTGTAACATACATGCTGTTTGGGTATTTGATATGTATCAGCATATTTGAAAACTGAATCAGATTGTAAAATGTAGAACTGTATCCACTAAAACTAGGGCATTTTTTAAGTGTCACTGAAGATCATGTAAGAGATGTGCAGGTTTCAAACCTGAAGCCATCCTCAGAGAAATACCGCATGTCCTTACAGATATGCCTATAGCCCTGCCTGTTTGGGCCCACCATACACTGCTATTTTATCTTCTATCTCCCCACTACAGGTAACCTTAGAGTAACTATGCTGTTGTTTTTGTTAGCTGCCATAGACTGACTCATCTTCAACTCTCAGTGGAAGAAAATGCTGCCCAGTCCTACTCCATCACTCAGACTGTGTGATCCATAGGGTTTTCACTGGCTGATTTTCAGAAGTAGATTGTCAGGTCTTTCTTCCTAATGTGTCTTAGTTTGTAAGCTCTGTTGAAACCTTTTCAACATCATAGCAGCACACAAGCCTCCATGGATGGACAGGTGATGGCAGCACATGAGGTGTGCTGGGCGGGAACTAAACCCCACTCTCTTTCATGGAAAGTGAGAATTCTCTCAATGAATCACCACTGTCCTCACTACATTAACTATATAACTGGCAAAAGAAACTAGCATCCGGAGGTGACAGGCCAGATTCACCCTGTTAATCAGTGTCATTCTGTACACTCTCTGGGGGAGCCTGCTGCCATCTTTCTGTATTAGCCAGTCATAGGCAAGCCAAGGAGAAAAATGAGCCTGGATGAATGACCACTGGCTGTAGGGTCAGGGCATGCCTGCTCCAAACGTGTCATTGCTTTTCCCTCTCATGTCTTCTACACATTGTAAAGAAATATGAAACACAAGCCTCAGAAGTAGTTTGCAGAAAAGTGCTATTATGTGGGGGCAAAATTAAACTGATCAAAAACAGCCTTGGGTGCTTTCAGAGAACAGAAGGGAACTACCATAGCATTAAGCTGTAAATGGCTTCCAGTGACCTTAAATGATAACACTGCATCAGGGTGCCCCATACAGATTTCCACCAGGCATGTTTATCTTACAGTGCTCTCCCTAAGCACCAAATTTACTTACTTACATTGTGTAGCTAGACTGTCCCTCCAGGGACTACACGGGAGCCGCTATTCGCATTCTCTCTCATCCTTTCTCTCTTACTCTCTCTCTGTCTCATCCCTTTCTCTCTCTTTCTGTATCTCCCCCCCTCATTCTGTCACACACACATTCTTTATCACATAAACATTCTCTCTCTCTCTTATTCTCTCTCATACATACATCCATTCTCTCATACATACACACATTCTCTCGTGCACACATGCATTCTCTCATACACACATTCTCTCTCATACACATTCTCTCTCTCTCTGTGTGTGTCTCTCTGCTCCCACTCTATCTGTAAGTAATCATATCCCAACTTAAATGATCACTGAGATAGATATGCACATCTCAAAATAAATGCCCCAAATGAAGTTCACCTTACTATTAATTGTAAGCTACTATTTCCCCTTACCTGTACCTTCAGTCTAACAGCTAGGACATACTGAAGTCCATTTCCAAGCACCATCAAGTACAAAATATCCTACTCACCACCCACCTCCCACTCCCACAAAGGCAGCTTTGCCCTTTGCCCAGCTGGATAAATGTAGAAATCTCTTATCCACTACAAAGTCAGCCATGTAGTGAAAGACTCCTGGTCCCGGGGCCAGAGCTCAGTTCTGCAGGAAGATGAGATGAGATCATGAAATTGATGCTGAGAACAGCATCTGAGCTCCTACTAAACACCACTATTATTACTAAGAGTGTGATTTCGTGTCCTTGAAATTCAGTTTAAAAATTTATAAAATGTAAATAGTAATCTGCCCAGGTATAGAGGAGTAAGTATACCTCTGAATCCCAAAATCGAGTTCCAAGAGGTAGAGCCTATGTAAAAGATTATTAGGGGAGTGACCTCAGGAGAAGAATGAGGACAACAGGAGAACAGGGAAGAGGCTGAGCAAGACCCATCTGACTGGAACCTAGTTTCCACCTGATCCCTCTGACAGTCTGGAGTCCAATTGGAATTGGTTCCCTGAGGCAAGTCCCCAGGCAAAGCAGCTCTGAGTTGATACCAGCCACCATTCACAGCAGGTGAGGGAGGAACAGAGTATGCCCTCGATAAATGGGATCTAGGTGGGGCACCAGACTGTGCTCCACAGGGTTTTCAGTAGCTACTTTTTCAGAAATAGATCACCAGGCCTTTACTATGAGGTGCCTTTCAGTCAACAGCCAAATGTGTCAACTGTTAAAGAAATATATAAACATGATACCTATAGACAGCCAACTCTGTGTGTGTGTGTGTGTGTGTGTGTGTGTGAGGAGGTATGATGCAAACTGAAACTCTAGAGATACTGAAGATTAAAGGGGTAAAAATTGTTTTGATCCCCAAAACAATTCAGGAAGGCAAGCCAATGAGGTGCTTATTTAAGCTCAGACAGCAAGCCAACAGTTCTTTCTCACTTCCTGTATTAATCTCTTCTTCTGAAAAGTATCCAAAGTCAAAAAACTGTCTTGTAAGCCTCAAACAGGATAATTAGGCAATTAGGTGGGATATTGAATGCATTTAACCCTGTGGCCTCTAGCTTCTTTAGTGGAGGGTCCTGTCCTGGGGGTCTCCTGCCTGGCTTGCAGAATCTGGCCATAGGAGGCAAAATCCTCCTTGACTGGGCTCCCCCTGGAGTCTGCAAACCACACGCCTCCAAATGAATACATCCCTGACCCCAGCCCTCAACTGTCAAGTCTTCCTTCCCTCCTCTGACCCCCAGGGCTCTTAATTTATACCTATTACAGTATTTCTTGCTTCTTTTTAGGAATGATCTTTTCATGTGTATATGTCCTTATTTCTCCCAATCGGAAACTCCTGTAGGGACAGTCTTGTGTCTAAATTTCTTTTTATGGCTTGTTCTCTGCTCTATACATTGTGTGGGTGTTTGGTAAATATTAGTTGATGGGACTATTCATTATCTGATTATTAGCCAGAGGTTTAAATCAGCAGGAAAGAAGGGGAGATACTGTGAAGGAAAGCAGAGCTTGGAGTCACTTTCAACTCATTGATTTTGGGGTTTGGGTACATTGTTTCCTATTCAGAACAGGTCATTTTGGGCTTATTGCTTCAACTGCCATGTGTCCATTAAGTTCGGGGGCTTGCTATGAGTCATTCCTTGGTACTTGAGGCTAAATAGGATTAAGGCACATTCTATGAGGTGCTTCTGAAAGGTTCTTAATGCATAAATGGCTCAGTCTTTGCACACAAGGAGCTTATTATCTGAAGAGAGAAAGAGTAAGCATTGTGTGCAACTCTGACAGAAGGAAACAGACCAAGAAGCCATATCTTTATACGGTCACATGTTCATACATAGGGAAGTGAAGAGAGGCAAGAAATGAAGCACTGAACGGCCCTCTATTTCCTAGGGAGGTTACAGGTGTTCAAATAAGAATTACACTTTCCAGGCAGGGAGGACAGATGAAACTTTGTCTGTTAGTTTCCTGTGCAGGCCTTCAATTAAGTCATATGATAAGGATTAATATTGTTTGTTGAGTGTCAACAATGTGCTGACATATGACACCATCCCTTCTGTGAACACTAGACAGGTGAACAACTCAAACATAAAATGGATCAGCTGAAAAGATGGCTCAATCTCAGAGGTGAGCAGATTCAGAGTTTTGTGGGTTGGTTTTATTGTCTATTTGTTCTGCAGATATTTTCCAAAAAAACTTCACCTGGTGTTCTGGGAAAGAAAAAGGGGCCTCCTATATGTTCTGCCATGAGCATTCACACTGTGGTTATGCTTCTATAGTAGCTGTCAACCTCATTCGCCACATTCTTTAATATTAAAATCTGTTCCAAAGCAGGGTCCCTGCTTTTCATACATTCTCACCAGTGCATTAAATAGGTGAATTAGTGTAAGTATTGGGCTTATTTATTCTCTTTTTGACTCAAATGACATTCATTCGTTTTTGCCTGAGGCATACCTGAAAGCTAGATTCATTTCTTGTGAGCAGGGATGAAAAATGATAACAAACTACAGAGGTGATTTTGGTCTTTATTTCTTTGTGTATTGTCGATTCTCACAGTGAATGTGCTACCCCTTTAATCTAAGGTGTCATGTTAGGCCCACCCCCAATGCTTTTCCTACTTTGAGATTTGTTCCCATTGGGTTCTGCTAAGTTATGATTGTAGAATTACTCCAAACTTGCTAGTGAGATACATGATCAAGAAAGTGGAAAGTGAGCTCATAACAGTATTTATTTAAACATGTAATAGTATGTATTAAGTGGTTGGCTGCTGTCTAATCAGCTAACAAGAGACTCAGTGTGACCCATGCACAGCAGAACAAAAGACTGCCCAGTCCAGTACTATCCACATGATCCCTGGCATTCTTGAGCCCATTGTTGTCTTCTAACCAAAGGGGTCATCTTCTTTTGATCCACAGGGTTTTCAATGGATAATTTTCAGAAGTCCACTGCCAAACCTTTCTTCCTAGTCTCTCTTAGTTTAGAAGCTCTGTTGAAACCTGTCCACTAGGAGAGACCCTGCTGGTATTTGAAATACCAGTGGCATAGTGTTATGGATTGAGTTGTGTCCTCCCAAAAAATACATGTAAAACCTAACCTCTATGCCAGTTGTTATAATCCCATTTGACTTGTCTTTGTTAGGCTAATGAGGTGGGATTAGTGTAGGGTTAGTCTGGAGTCAATCTCTTTTGAGATATAAAAGAGATTAAACAAGCAAGTAAGAGAAGCAGAGATGGGGGAAACCTGATGCCAAGGCACATGGAGATGGCCAAGGAATCAGTAAACAAGATGAAAAGACAAGGACTTTTGCCCAGATCTGACAGAGAGAGAACACTTTTCACCTAGAGCCATCATGAATCTGGCCTTCTAGACTCCTAAACTCTGAGAAAATAAATTTCTGTTTGTTAAAACCACCCATTTGTATTATTTACATTATTGCAGCACTAGATAACTAAGAGTCATAACTTCTAGCATGATATCAATTTGCAATCCACCAAAGCATGACAAACTGATAGACAAGTGGTGGAATATTAGCTATAAAGAGAGAATATTAGTTTGAAAGGTTGCAGGATGGCTGAAAAGCACTGTAGATATTATTATTATGTTATGGTATTATGATCCTATGGTGTTATGATATTATTTTATATGCCTTATGTACAGTTTGGTTAAGAATAAGTACTCCAGCAAACTTGAATCTGAATATGTGATAAGTGGCTTGTTTCTTTTTCCTTTTCTTTTTATTGGTTTGTTCACTTGTGATATTTTCTGTAGGTAATTACAGTTAGTATGCTGTAAATTAGAGAGCTCTCTAATCCACATTAAAATGATTCAGGAGTTCTAGTGCTGATTCTTTAGATCCTAAACTGCCTTAACCTAGTACATTTTCTTCTTTCCTCATTAGTAAAGGCAGTACTGCCAGATATTGGCCAAATAGGAGGGTGCACTGAAAATTTTAACTGGTCTAAGAATTATAAAAAAGTTTTTCAGACACAAATAAGCTGTTATTTATACACAGGTTATTTATACACAGTTTTTGCCCTTCTATTTTTAACATTTGTGTTGATTGAATTCTGAAAACAGAAACAATTAGTCCATGGTGGTTGCTCTAATAAATTTAGTAAATTGGCCTACACACACACACACACACACACACTGGTTGAATTGATCAGCTGATATTCATCATATAGATGAGGCTTGTGGCCTCAGCCTGTCCTGACTTGAATCTACTCCTTCATACACTAGATCAAGAGAAGACTTGCATGTCTAGAAAGGTATCAATATAGTGTGGTCACAGTACAGATTTCCTCTAGTCAGATAATATGTGATTTTGTCTTCTGCTATCTTTTAGTTTTGAGCACATCCACTTAAAAGCCTAGAGCTGCAGTCTTCATCTCTATAAAATGAGATGATAGATTAGCATATTCCACTGGCAATCTGTGACAAGTCATCAAAACAGAAAAACCCAAACTCAATGCCATTGAGTCAATTCTGACTCATAGAAACCCGCATTGGGTTTCTGAAGCTGTAATCTTTATGGAAGTATGTTGTCCCATCTTCCTTCTGTGGAGCAGCTGGTGAGTTTAAACTGCTGACCTTCTGGTTAGCAGCCCAATGCCCTATCCACTATGCCATGAGAGCTCCTTATGACAAGTCATGACATCAGTATATAGTCAACAGACATGCAGGGACAGCCCATGCCAAGGGGAGAAGCTAAGGTGAGAAGTGACACTCCTTCCAAAGAGAACTGACTCACCTCAGGCATTGGACAGGCTGAACTCCAAATTGCCTTCACAAAGAGTGACTGGGGCTAACGACTTTTCCAGAACATCTGAGAAATGGCAGAATGCAACACAAATCCTTTCCTGAAGCAAGCTTCCTTAGGTCTCAGTCCACTGCCATTTACTTTTATTATAAAAAACAAAATAGTGGTAAACATTTTATTTGTGACTATGTCCAAATATCAGCACGAAGTATAAAAATCAGAATATAACATACTGACAGCCTGCAGTCATGCTAGACTGCTGAGTATTTTTAGCATAGTGGGTATGTTTTTCCAAGTAATAGACATGCTATTATAGGTGTCATGAACAGACCTCAGAACTCAGCGGGCTCTGAACCCCTGAGAGCATAAAACCACCTGAATAAAACAATGTTTTAGTCTTGTTCAGTTTAAGAGTTTGGGAGAAAAATCCTCCAGTCTTTTTTTTTTTTTTTTTTCCCATCGTAAACTGTCTAGGGCTAGAAAAGAATACTGTCTCCAGAAAGTATTTTTGAAATGACCCCAATGCAGGAATTGCTAGGGAAGCACAACTATTCATGGGATCCCCAAAGAGTTTTAAAAGTCATGACTGTAGCAGAAAGTACAATCAGGATGTGCACATGTCTGGAGGCTTCAGGTGTATCCAAAGCTAGAAGCTAAGAGTCCACACTGGTAACATGAAAATGTGAAAGGAAACTTTCTAAGCACTGCTTTGCATCTTAGTCAGGGTTCTCTAGAGAAACAGAACCAATACTCAAACTCACTGCCATTGAGTCAGATCTGACTCATAGTGACCCCTCCTTGGGTTTCCTAAGCAGTATCTCTACGGAAGTAGATTGCCTGGCCTTCCTTCTGAGGAGTGGCTGGTGGGTTTGAACTGCCAGCCTTCTGGTTAGCAGTCAAATGCCTTAGGTACTACTCCACCAGAGCTCCCATGGAACCAGTAAGAAATGTATATATAAAAAGATAGCCCACGCCCATTGCCATAGATTCAATGCAGACTCATGGTGACCCCCTGTGTTACAGAGTAGATCTACTCTCCACAGATGTGATAGTTGGAGCTGTGTGTCAACTTGGCTGGACCACAATTCTGTGTGGTTTAAGCTGTTGTGATGTGGTTATCCCCATGATGGGATCAGATGATTATGTTTTGAGCAGGCAATCTGCTGAAAGGGAGTTTCCCTAGGGGTGTGGCCTGCTTCTAGTATATCCAAGGACATCCTGGGAAGAGAGACATTCTCCTGTGGATCAGGATTCTGTTGTGCTGCCTACAAATGTCTGTGAGTGAACAATCTACCATTCGGCCTGGAGATCTTGGATTCATCATTCATTGAAGTCAGCAGCTGGTGTACTGCTTGCCAGCTCTGAGCTCCTCAGCTCCTGCGGCTGCAAGAGTCGGGAAAAGCCTCCAGCTTGATATGGAAAAGCCTCCAGCTTGATGTTTGATCCAGAAACTTTGTACTTGCCAGCTTCTATAATTTTGTGAGCCATTTTCCTAAGATAAATATGATAAATCTCTCTCTCTCTCTCTCTCTCTCTCTCCATATATATATAAGCTTTACTGATTTTGTTTCTCTAGAGAACCCAGTCTAACACATTTAGTACCGAGAGTGGTTCTAGAGAGACATAATCATAAGGATGGGCTTCCTAAATTGGTTCTCCAATTTGATTAATCTTAAAGACACTAGTGACCCTGCCTCTGTTAGTAACGAGGGCCCTGCTAATCCGTAGCTTGAGGTGGCAACATTAATACGTGTAATAGCACCACCAATAGATCAAGTACTTGTGAGAAGTGATGCTCTGGGTGATTGGATATTTGATACTTTTCTGCAATTTTGTCAGCATGAGGAGTATAAGGAAGCTGGTTGGTTGGTCCTACTTACACTAGACAAAGAGGTGAAAGAGTGATATGAGCTCAGAGCTGCTGAGTCTCGGCTTAAACGCTGCATAAAAGACCTCAGTGCTTCGAGTTGTGCTCTGAAAGAAGGTCTTATATCTTCTAGTAACAGAGCAGATATTGCTGAAAACCAAACCCAGAGTCTTATTGCATGGGTGGCTGAATTACAATGCCAATTAAATTGACAACCCAGAATGGTGTCTGAAGTTAAAGTGAGGGCATTGATTGGGAATAAATGGGATCCTGAAACCTGGAATGGTGACATATGGGCATAAGATAGTCAGGAAGATCAGGATATGGAGCCTGTAAATTCTATTGAATCCCTCCCATCTGAAGGGATTACTGTACAGCCATTACCGCCTTCACCTCAGATTGATGGGATTAGCATAGCTGTTCCTGCTGAGTCATTGCCTGAGGAAGAGGCCATGGAAGACATTGCTGAATGTTCTCAGGAACTGTCCCAACCACCCATTGTTGCTGCTAGACCTATAACTAAAGTTAAGTTCAAGCGAGCCCAAAAAGGTGAAATAGAAAGTGTGATTGAGGAAGTGGTACGCTATACCTGAAAAGACCTACTTGATTTTGCTAGCATGTACAGACAGAAACCTGGAGAATATGTATGGGAATGACTACTGAGGGTGTGGGATAATGGTGCAAGGAATGTAAGATTGGATCAGTCTGAGTTTATTGATTTACGCCCACTAAATATGGATTCTTCATTCAATGTTTCAGCTCAAGAGGTTAGGAAAGGATCTAATACTTTATTTGGTTGGCTTACTGAAGCATGGATTATGAAGTAGCCTACCTTAAGTCAAGTAGAAGTACCAGACCTGCCTTGGTATAATGTAGAAGAAGGTATCCAGTTACACGCCTTGGAGAGAACAATCATGGGAGAAAGAAGGGCTGCTTATGCACAGGGAGACAGCCCAGGGGGCAAGATGGACACTGGAAAGAGGTAACTATGGGGAGGAAGTGGGAGGGGAGCTGTTGCATTGTGGTAAACTGTGGTCAATGACATGAGACAACGTATACGTGAACTGCTATATGGAAAGTGAATTTGCTCTGTAAATCTTCACCCAAATAGCAATAAAAAAAATTTAAAAAAAGAAGAAGGTATCCAGAGGCTTAGAGAAATTGGCCTGTTAGAATGGATTTATCAGTTTAGACCCCTAGAGCCAGGAATGGAGAGTCCAGAAGACACACCTTTCACCAGTACCGTGAGGAATAAATTTGTGAAGGGAGATCCAGTATCTTTGAAGACTGCTGTGATTGCTATTGTATGTAAATGTGATTTGGCAGTTGGAATTGCCCTAATTGAACTAAGACACTTACATATGATGGGGCTGATTGGACCCTGTGGTAGTAGGGGCCAAGTGGCAGCAGTTAATTGACAAAGGCAAGGTGGACGTGGTTACCATAATGGACAGCAGAGTCAGAACACTAATCAGAATAGTCTGACTTGTGTGGAATTATGGCATTGGCTACTTGCTCATGGTGTTCCTAGTAGTGAAATACATGGCAAGCCTACTAAATATTTACTTGAGCTGTATAGACAGAAGAATTCTAGGTCACGTGAACAGCAACCTAGACTGAATCGCCAGAATACAGAGTCATGACCTCTCAATCAATTCCCAGACTTGAGTCAATTTACAGACTCACTACCCCTTGAATGAAGGGGAGGCCAGGTCCCTTTGAGGAAGGACCCATGACATTGCCAAAAATCTATGTCAATCTTTCTCCCAGCCTTCCCCAAAGGGATCTGATGCCTTTTACAAGAGTGACTGTTCATTGGGGAAAAGGAAATAATCAGACTTTTGGGGGATTATTGGACACTGGCTCTGAATTGACACTAACTCCAGGAGACCCAAAGCATCATTGTAATCCACCAGTCAGAGTGGGGCCATATGGAGGTCAAGTTATTAATGGAGTCTTAGCTAAGGTGCATCTCACAGTGGGTCTAGTGGGTCCCTGAACCCATCCTGTAGTGATTTCCCCAGTGCCTGAATGCATAATTGGAATAGATATACTGAGTAATTGGCAGAATTCCCACATTGGCTCCCTGACACATGGAGTGAGGGCTATTATGGTGGGAAAAGCCAAGTAGAAGCCATTAGAACTGCCTCTATCTACAAAAATAGTAAACCAAAAGCAATACCGCATCCCTGGAGGGGTTGCAGAGATTACTGCCACCATTAAGGACTTGAAGGATACAGGGGTGATGATTCCCACCACATCCCCATTTAATTTGCCTATTTGGCCTGTGCAAAAAGCAGATGGATCTTAGGGAATGACAGTAGATTATCATAAACTTAATCAGGTGGTGACTCCAATTGCAGCTGCTGTTCCTGATGTGGTTTCATTGCTTGAGCAAATTAGTACATCTCCTGGTATTTGGTATGCAGCTATTGATTTGGCCAATGCCTTTTTCTCAATACCAATTTCAAAGGACCATTAGAAGCAGTTTGCCTTCAGCTGGCAAGGCCAATAGTATACTTTCAAAGTCCTTCCTCAGGGGTATATCAACTCCCCAGCACTATGTCATAATTTAGTCCGCAAGGATCTTGATCGCCTTTCCCTTCCACAAGACATCACACTGGTCCATTATATTGATGACATTATGCTGATTGGACCTAGTAAAGAAGAAGTATCAATGACTCTAGACTTATTGATGAGACATATGCATGCTAGTGGTTGGGAAATTAACCCAAAAAAATTCAGCCACATTCCACCTCAGTGACATTTCTAGGGGTCCAATGGTGTGGGGCATGTGGAGATATTCCTACTAAAGTGAAGGATACGTTATTGTATTTCGCTTCCCCCACAACTAAAAAGGAGGCACAACATTTGGTAGGCCTATTTGGATTTTGGAGGCAACATATCCCTCATGTGGGTGTGTTGCTGTGGCCTATTTATCAAGTGACTCAGAAAGCTGCTAGTTTTGAGTGGGGCTCAGAACAACATAAAGCTCTGCAACAGGTTCAGGCTGCCATGCAGGCTGCTCTGCCACTTGGGCCATATGATCCAGCTGATCCAATGGTGCTTGAAATGTCTGTAGTAGGTAGAGATGCTGTTTGGAGTCTTTGCCAGGTCCCTATTGATGAATCTCAATGCAGACCCTTGGGATTTTGGAGCAAAGCCCTGCCATCCTCTGCAGATAACTACTCTCCTTTTGAGAAACAGCTTTTGGCTTGTTACTGGGCTTTCATAGACTGAACACCTAACCATGGGCCACCAAGTGACCATGAGGCCTGAGCTGCTCATTATGAACTGGTTGTTGTCTGACCCAGAGTCATAAAGTTGGACATGCACAACAGCACTCCATTATTAAATGGAAGTGGTATATCAGAGATTGGGCTCGAGCAGGGCACAAGTAAGTTGCATGAGGAAGTGGCCCACTCCAGTCACATTACCTTCCCTCTCTCAGTCTGCACCTTTGGCCTCATGGGGAGTTCCTTATGATCAGTTGACTGAGGAAGAGAAAACTTGTGCCTGGTTTACAGATGGTTCTGCGCGATATGCAGGCACTAGAAGGTGGACAGCAGAGGCACTGCAGCCCCTTTCTGGGACTTCTTTAAAGGACAGTGGTGAAGGGAAATCCTCTCAATGGGCAGTACTTTGAGACATGGATACGGCTATTCACTTTGCGTGAAATAAGAAATGGCCAGATGTACGATTATATACGGATTCATGGGCTGTGGCTAATGGCTTAGCTGGATAGTCTGAGACTTGGAAGGAGCATGACTCGAAGATTGGTGATAAGGATGTATGGGGAAGAGGTATGTGGATAGATCTCTCTGAATGGGCCAAAGAATAAAGGTATTTGTGTCCATATGAATGCCCACCAAAATGTGACCTTGGCAGAGGAGGACGTTAACAATCAGGTAGATAAGATGACACGTTCAGTGGAAACCAGCCATTCTTTTTCCCCAGCTACTCTTTATTTATTTATTTATTTATATTGTGATTTGGGTGAAAATTTACAGAGCAAATACACTTTCCATACAGCAGATCACATACACTTTGTCTCATGACATTGACCACAATTTAGCACAATGCAACATCTCCTCTCCCACTTCCTCCTGATAGGTACCGCTTCCCCGTGACCATCCCTCCATGCACTCCTACCCCCTGAGCTGTCTCCCTGTGCCTGAGCAACCCTTCATTCTCTCTTGCTTGTTCTCTCCAAGGAGTGTATCTACCTCAGGTAAATGCTCAACTAGTATGCCTGTCTACTGCTTGGCTGGAAGCTACAGGTGTGTGTTCAATTCCAGACATGAAGGGCAGCTAGGGGCCATAGTCTTATTGGTTCCACCAGGCTCCATTGGGCCAGTAAATCTGTTCCCCGCATTTTTTTTTTTCCCAAATGATTTTGAATTTTGTTCCACATTGTTCCCCCTGTATATCCAGGATCTCCTACAAAGATCCTCTTCCAAGTAGTTGACAGTAGTAGCCAAACACCGTCTATTTCTTCTGGACTCATAGGCATATAGGCTGCAGATCAGATGGTGTACCAGTCACTAGGACTGATTGGTTCCATGAATTTTTTGTTTTCTTCATTCTCCTTGGCCCTGGATGAAGAGAGACCCATCATTGCATCTAGATGGCAGCTTGCAAGCTTTTAAGATCTAGTCGCTACTAGCCAAAGTAGAAGGTCGAACAATGATTTGTGTAGTATGTTATGCATTTGAGCTTGATGTCCTCTGTGACTATGGTCCCAAGCCCACAGGTTCAACTACTCGGTCCCTCTGAGTAGCTGGCTGTGGCCAAGCAGTGACTAAAACCTGCCCCTTGTGAGCCCCATTATACATCTGGGAATTCAGATCATACACATAAAGTTATTGGACCACTGTCTGCCAACCCTATACATGTTCTTGGGTGCACTCTCCACTTCATATAGATACCTAATAGTTCAGCCTGTCCACCAATCTATCCACCCATATACCCGTGTTTGCCTTCACTAAGCATGCCATATTATATGTGCAAAAGGGTTCATCTTTGTTGTCTGTACTTCCCACATACCTCTCTATGTCTTTCTCTTCCACACTGCCACTATATTGATCACTCACATTTGGTACATTGCCTTGTTCTTCACCCAAATCAAAACTTATCTCTATCTATCTAACAGTATTCCATCCCACCCCTGGTAACCAATAAAGAAAATGACCTTCCATAGATAAGCATTTCCTTGACTATTACAATAATGGACCAATACAATATTTGTCCTTTTGTGATTGATTTATTTCGCTCAGCATAATGTCCTCCAAGTTCATCCACATTATGCGATGTTTTGCAGATTCTACATGATTCTTTAGGGTTGCATAGTATTTCATTGTGTGTGTATGTACCATAGTTTGGCTATCCATTCCTCAGTTGATGGACACCTAGGTTGTTTCCATCTTTTGGTTATTGTGAATAGTGCTGAGATGAACAATGGTGTGCATATATCTGTTCTTGTCATGACTCTCACTTTAGGATATGCACCTAGTAATGGAATGTCTGGGTCAAATGGTATTTCTAGTTTCAACTTTTGAAGGAATCGCCATACTGTTTTCCACAATGGTTGTACCATTTTACAGTCCCAACAACAGTGTATGAGAGTCCCAATCTCTCCCCATCCTCGCCAGCATTTGTTATTTTCTGTCTTGTTAAACTTTGCTACTAGTGCTGGAGCAAGATGGTACCTCATTGTTGTTTTGATTTACATCTCTCTAATAGCTAATGATCATGAGCATTTCTTCATATGTTTGTTGGCCACTTGAATATCCTC
>NW_006921683.1:6560765-6569528 GCF_000298275.1 Orycteropus afer afer
TCATTTATTTTGTCATTTTGTTCTTGTATTTTCTTCCAAAATTCTTCTAAGGTTTTTTCTGTGTTTTCTTTGGTCTGCCTCTCAATCCTTTGAAGATAACTAAATATAATTCTTTTGAATTCCTTATCAGAGAGTTCAAATGCTGCTTCTTCCTCAGGGATGTGTTCTGTGTCAGTATCCTGTTCTCTTGTTTCTACCTCTTTATTTTGCTTCTTTGTGTGGACTGTGATAGTCTGTTGTTTCCAAGGCGTCATGGTATTGTATTAAGATCTCGGTTTATTGTTTGTGAACAGCAGCCAAGGATGATTCATGCTCTTACTGGTGTTTTGTTTTATTGTTGGCCCGTGGGTGGAGAAAGAGGTGCTGGCTCTTGCTCAGTAAGTGAAGTTGCAGGAGGTGTGGCTTTACTCGTATCTTATGAGGACTATTGCTGTCTCCCAGTCATTTAGGCAAAAATTACAATTGAATAACCATCAAAAAACTAAAAGCACATGGACAAAAAATACACCCTGAAATCACGCAGGACCAGTAACCCAAAAAAAGAAAAAGGGGGGAAAAAGAAGAAAACAGATAAATCTGCAACATTTGGGGATAGGTCACTGAGAGTACAAAGGTTTCCCTAGCTACTCTTGTCATTGCTCAATAGGCTCAAGAACAAAGTGGCCATGGTGGCAGAGATGGAAGTTATGCATGGGTTCAGTAACATGGACTCCCACTTACCAAGGCTGATGTGCTACCGCCACTGCTGAGTGCCCAATCTGCCAGCAACAGAGACCAACAATGAGTCCATGATATGTAACCATTCCTCAGGGTGATCAGCCAGCAACCTGGTGGCAGGTTGATTATATGGGAGCACTTCCATCATGGAAAGGACAGCGTTTTGTTCTTACTGGAATAGATACTTATTCTGGATATGGATTTACCTTCCCTGCATGCAATGCTTCTGCCAAAACTACCATCCGTGGACTTACAGAATACCTTATCCACTGTCATGATAACCCACACAGCATTGCTTCAGATCAAGGGACTCATTTCACAGTAAATGAAGTGCGGCAATGGGCTTATGCTCATGGAATTCACTGGTCTTACCATGTTCCCCATCATCCTGAAGCAGCTGGCTTGAAAGAACTATGGAATGGCTTCCAGAAAACACAATTAAGGTGCCAGTTAGGTGGCAATACCTTAAAGGGTTGGGGCAATGTTCTCCAGGAGGCTGCATATGCTCTAATCCAGCATTCAATATATGGTTCTGTTTCTCCAATAGCCAGGATTCATGGATCCAGAAACCAAGGGGTGGAAATGGAAGTGGTACCACTATTACCCCTAGTGACCCACTCAAAAAATTTTTGCTTCCTGTCCCTGCTACCCTATGCTCTGCATGACTGGAGATCTTAGTCCCAAAGGGAGGACCACTACTGCCTGGAGACACAATACAGATTGCACTGAACTGGAAATTAAGAATGTCACCCAGTCATTTTGGCTTCCTCATGCCTCTGGATCAACAGACAAAGAAGGGCATTACTGTACTATCTGGTGTGATAGAACCTGATTACCAAGGGGAAATTGTATTAGCTTTACATAATGGAGGTAAAGAAGAATGTGTCTGGAATACAGGAAATTCTTTAGGACATCTCTTAGTACTACCAGACCCTGTGATTAAAGTCAAGGGAAAATTATGGAAACCTAATTCTGATATGACTGCTAATGGCCCAGACACTTCAGGAATGGAGGTTTGGGTCACCCCACCAAGCAAAGAACCATGACCAGCTGAGGTGCTTGCTGAGTGGAAGAGAAATACAGAATGGATGGTGGAAGATGGTAGTTCTGAATATCAGCTATGACCACGTGACCAGCTGCAGAAATGAGGACTGTGATTGTTATATTTCTTCATTGTACATGTGCATCAAATATTTTTGTTTCCTTCTGTTCTGAACTGTGAAATATAAATAAGGTTAATGCATTTTGGTTGTACGTGTGTTAGTGAATCATGTTAGGTGCAAATATGACTTTATAATTGCCCTTATTTAGAGATATATATGGTTAAGAAGATGTGTACAACTGTCAATTTGACAAGGGGTGGACTGTGATAGTTGGAGTGGTGTGTCAACTTGGCTGGACCAGAATTCTGTGTGGTTTAAGCTGTTGTGATGTGGTTATTCCCATGATGGGATCAGATGATTATGTTTTGAGCAGGCAATCTGTTGAAAGGGAGTTTCCCTAGGGATATGGCCTGCTTCCAGTATATCCAAGGACATCCTGGGAAGAGAGACATTCTTCTGTGGATCAGGATCCTGTTGTGCTGCCTACAACTGCCCGTGAGTGAACAATCCACTATTCAGCCTGGAGATCTTGGATTCATCATTCATTGGAGTCAACAGCTGGTGTACTGTCTGCCAGACTTGAGCTCCTCAGCCCCTGTGGCTGTAAGAGTCAGGAAAAGCCTCCAGCTTTCAAGCTTGACATTTGATCCAGGAACTTTGGATTTGCCAGCTTCTATAAGTGTGTGAGAGCCATTTTCCTAAGATAAATCTTTCTCTCTCTCTCTCTCTCTTTCTCTCCTAGATAGATAGATAGATAGATAGACAGACAGACAGATAGATAGATAGATAGATAGATAGATAGATAGATAAAAGCTTTACAGGTTTTGTTTCTCTAGAGAACCCAGTCTAACACAATAAGGATTTCTTGGCTGTAATCTTCCCAGAAATTTATCACCAGGTCTTTCTTCTGCGGAGTCACTGATTGGGTTTGAAATGCTCTACTTTAGGTTAGCAGCCAAGTGCAAGGTGTTTGTGTCACCCAGGGACATATATATAGATATAGAGAGACATAAGTAGAGGAAAAAGGCATTTATTTTGAGGAATTGGTTCATGTGATTATAGGAGCTGGCAAGTCCATGATCTCTAAGTCATGTAGTAGGCTGGATATTCCTGCAGTCTTGTTTCTCAAAATCTGTAGGTCCAGAGACAGGAAGAGTAGAGGAGTCCTAGCAAGCTGTCTGTTTATAGTCTGGAGAGAGAATACACCCTGGGGAAAATTCAGTTATTGCACTTAAGACCTTCAACGATTTGGATGAGGGCCACCCAATTATGGAAGTAATGTGATTTTCTTAAGGCCAACTGATTTCATCACATGTAATTACTGCATAACTCTTTCTAGACTAGTGTTTAAGCATACAGCTGGACAATGTAACCTCACTAGGTTGACATAACATTCACCTCACAGTACCTATCACTTCCCAATGAAAAACCTTCAGCAGATCTCTGTTATTTTCAGATTTTAGTCAAACTTCCTAAACCAGGCATGTGGGATCTGCACACTTTGATCTTTATCTCCCTCTCTGCTCTTTCCCACATTTCTTTATACATGAACCCTCCACAGCTACCACCTTTCTCAGGTTTTCCTCTGCATGTGCCTTTCCCTCTCTTCCATCTCTTGTCCCTGAGCTGGCTCTTTACAGCTCAACTGAAGTCCTTCCTCCTCCTCATGGCTTGACCCATGCTCTCCTGGTCATAATGATCATACTCTCTCTGGAGCATATTTGCTCTCTGTGGTGAGCAATGAACATAGGGATTGTTATTTATTTGCAGTCCCTGGGTAGTGCAAGGAGGTCTGGTGGCCTTGTGGATAAGACATTTGTTTGCTAACCAGAAGGTCAACAGTTCTAACCCACCAACTGCTCCACAAAAAGAATATGGGGTGATCTACTTCCAAAAAGCTTTATAGCCTCAGAAACCCAATGGGTGTCACTGTGAGTTATAATCAACTCAATGGCAGTCGGTTTTGGGTAGCGTAAATGGTTAAGTGGTTAACTACTAGTCAAATCATTGGTGATTTGAATCCACCCAAAGGCACTTCAGAATACAGGCCTGACAATCTGCTTCCAAAAGATCACATCGTTGAAATCTCTATAGTGCAATTCTACTTTGCATACATGGCATCAACATAAGTCAAAAGTGACTTGTTGGCAACTAACAACAATGATTATTTAAATCATAACATGTGCCCAGTACTGGACTAGGTATTTGACATACTTCATCTTATTTTGTCCTGACAGTATATCCATTTTATAGAGGAGGAAACTGAGGCTCAGAAAGATAAGTGACTTTCCAAAGCTACCAATGGAAACAGTCATGTATGGAACTATATGGACTGGGTCATGTACTCAAAACAGACATAATTTTGAACTCAGTCTGGGTATTGGTTTCCTTTGCATACCTTGCTTGCTACTTTAGCTCCACCTGTTTATTCTTTTTTCAATGCCCATTGTTAAATTTAAACCTAAAGATAAGGTTAGTCTATTATATATCTTTGTGTATATCCTCTGAGTTGCAACAAATGCACAAAGGGTAGTTGGTGAGGATTCAATCATTCAAGAAATATATTTGAATGTTAATTATGTGCAAGCACCAAGTGCTGTGTTAATAGCCCGAACAAGGCAGACATGATTTCTGCCCTGGGCCAGTCAGACTTGAAAGAAGGAGACCTAGTAGCACAAAGGTTAAGTGCTTGACTGATAATAGAAAAGTTGGTAGGGTAAACCCACTCAGCAGCTATGCCAGGGAAAGACCTGGCAACCTGTTTCCAATAAAGATTACAGCCTTGAAAACCCTATGGGGCAGTTCTACTCTGTCAGATGGGGTCTCTATGAGTCAGAATCAACTTCACAGCACCTAACAATAATGACTTGAGAGTAGATAAATGTTTCAAAAATGACCCTGAAGAATATGATTCTATGGCTGTTGTTATTGTTGTTATGTGCCCATGAGTCAGACCCGACTCAGCAACCCTCCTTGGGTTTCCGAGGTTGTATCACTACGGAAGTAGATTGCCCAACCTTCCTGCCAAGGAGTGGCTGTGATTCTATGGCAGCGGTCAGCAAACACTTTCGGTAAGAGACCAGAGAGTAAATACTTTAAGCTTTGTTGCCATATAGTTTTTGTTACAACTATTCAACTATGTTGTTGTAGTGCAAAAGCAGCCTTAGACAAAATGTAACAAATGAGCATCTTTGAAGTCTTTATTTGTGGACACTTTATTTGTATATACTAAAACTTGAATTTCATATAATCTCTGTCGCAAAATGTTATTCTTTTGATTTCTTTTCTAACCATTTAAAAATGGAAAAACTATTCTTAGCTCACAGGCTTACAAAGCTAGACATCATGCCAGATTTCTCCCATAGCAACCCTTGTTATATAGGTTCCCTATGTTCCATAGGGGATGGAACTGGGTTATTTGTGGACAGTGATATCTAAGGGGCTATATCATAACACAATATTGTGTTCCCCTTTTTACTTTGCATTTGGTCTTCCTTAAATTGTTGGTCTTCTTGCCTTCGTGTTTGATTTAGCATATTGGAGGAAATGACTAGCAATTACTCAAAATAAATTCAAAGTTAATATTTTTTCTGTATAATATTTCTTATGATTTCTCCAAGGAGTCCTGCTGGTGCAATGGTTAACCACTTCACTACTAACCAAAAGAGAGGTGGTTCAAACCCGCCATCTGCTCTGTGGGAGAAAGACCTGGTGATCTGCTCCTGTGAAGATTACAGCCTACGAAACCCTACGGGGAAGCTCTAGTCTGCCATGCAGGGTCACTATGCATCAGAATCAACTGGATAGCAAACAATAGGTTTCCTCCAGTGTTTTTTCAAGAAAATATCAGTAAATTAAAGTACAGTGATTAACATTTAAATCACTCTCTCCACCCCCAGATCAGAACTCTTATTGCCACCATTGCAGGTAGTTTTATACAATATTGTAGAAGAAAATAGTACTTCCAATGCTTGACTATTTCTTAATCCCCTTAAAAATAGGGGACATCAAAAAGGCTGATTTGCATACCTTTTTATTAGTAGCATGCTAAATAATTCCACCTTGGTTATTTATTATTCAAAACCAGAATACTGATGAAATCAGAATACTGAAAAAGCAGTATTTGTTTTCTGCTTTTTTATATATATATATATATATATATATATATATATTTAATTGTGGTTTTGGTGAAAATTTACAAAGCAAATTCACTTTCCATACAGCAGTTCACATATACTTTGTCTCATGACATTGACTACAATTTTCCACAGTGCACCAGCTCCCCTCCCACTTCCTCCCAATAGTTACCTCTTTCCTGTGTCCATCCCTCCATGCACTCCTGCCCCGTGAGCTGTCTTCCTGTGCATAAATAGCCATCCTTTCTCCCATGATCATTCTCTCCAAGGAGTATACCTACCTCAGGTAAATGTTCAATTCATATGCCTGTCTTTTGTTTGGCTGGAAGCCACAAGTGTGGGTTCAATCCCTGACCTGAAGGACAGCTAGGGGCCATAGTCTCAGTGGTTCCACCAGGCTATATCAGACCAGGAAAACTGGTCACCTTTTTTTTTTTTTTTTTTTCCAAATGATTTTGAGTTTTGTTCCACATTGTTCTGCCTCTCCATCTAGGATCTCTTACATAGATCCCCCTCGGAATGGTTGACAGTGGTAGCCAGGCACCATGTAGCTCTTCTGGTCTCCTAGTCTTATAGGCTGCAGATCACATGGTGTACAAGTCACTAGGACAAATTGTTTCCATGAATCTTTAGTTTTCTTCATTCTTCTTTGCTCTGGACAAGGAGAGACCCATAGTTGCATCTAGATGGCTGCTTGCAAGCTTTTAAGATCCCAGTTGCTACTCACCAAAATAGGAGGTAGAACAATATTTTGTTCAGTATGTTATGCCAATTAAGCTTGATGTCCCCTGTGATGATGGTCCAAGCCCACAGGTTCAACTACTCTGTCCTTCTGGGTAGCTGGCTGTGACCAAGAAGTGACTACAACCTTGTCCCTTGTCAGCTCTACTAACCTCTTGGGAATTGTTATAGATCATGCACATACACTTATAGGACCATTGTCTGTCAACCCTATACATGGTCTTGGGTGCACTCCCCACTTCATAGATACTAGTTCAGACTATCCACCCGTATACCCATGTTTGCCTTCATTGACAATGCAGTACTGTATGTGCAAAAGGGTTCATCTTTGTTGTCTATACCTCCCATGTATCTCTCTATGTCTTTCTCTTCCTCAATGCCACCATGTTATCACTCACATTTGGTACATTGCCCTTCTCTTCACCCAAATCAATACTTATCTCTACCTATCTAACAGTGTTCCCCTCCCTCCCCTCCACGACTAGTAATGAGCAAAGAAAATTTCCTTCTATAGATATACCTTTCCTTGATTTTTACAATAACAGACTAATACAATATTTGCCCTTCTGTGACTGACTTATTTCACTCAGCATAATGTCCTCGAAGTTCATGCACATTATGCAGTTTTGCAGATTCTAGGTTATTCTTTAGGGTTGCATAGTATTCCATTAGGAGCTCTGATAGCATAGTGCCTAAGGCATTTGACTGCCAACCAGAAGGTTGGCGGTTCAGACTCACCAGCCACTCCTTGAAAGGAAGGTTGGGCAATCTACTTCCATAGTGAAACTACCTCAGCAACACAAGGAGCGTTTGCTATGAGTCGGAGTCGACTCAACAGCCCACAACAACAACAACAAAATACTGCTATTCCATTGTGTGTATGTACCATAGTTTGGTTATCCATTCCTCAGTTGATGGTCACCTAGGTTGTTTCCATCTTTTGGCTATTGTAAAGAGTGCTGTGATGAACATAGGAATTCATATGTCTGTTCTTGTCATAGCTCTCACTTCTTTAGGATTTACACCTAATAATGGAATGGCTGGGTCAAATGGTATTTTTAATTCCAACTTTTTAAGCAATCACCATACTGCTTTCCTGGAGCTCTGGTAGTGTAGGGCCTAAAGCACTTGACTGCTAACCAGGTGGCTGGTGGTTCAAACCCACCAGCCACTCTTCAGAAGGAAGGTTGGGCAATCGGCTTCTGTAGTGATACTGCCTCGGAAACACAAGGAGGGGTCGCTATGAGTCAGGGCCAACTTGACAGCATATAACAACTACAACAACAATATACTGCTTTCCACAGTAGTTGTACCATTTTACAGTCCCACCAGCATTGAATGAGAGTCCCAATCTTTCCCTATCCTCGCCAGCATTTGTTATTTTGTGTCTTGTTGAACTTTGCTACTAGTGCTGGAGCAAGATGGTATCTCATTTTCTTTCGCATTACATCTCATTGTTGTTTTGATTTGCATCTCTCTATAGGCTAATGATTGTGACCATTTCTTCGTATATTTGTTGGCCACCTGAATATCCTCCTTGGGGAAGTGTCTATTCATGTCTTCTGCCCATTTTTTAATTGGATTATTTATCTTTTTGTTATTGAGTTGTTGCAGTTTTCTATAAATTCTAGAGATAAGCCCCTTGTCAGATATGTCATTGCCAAATATTTTTTCCCAATCTGTAGGTTTTCTTTTGACTCTTTTGGAGAAGACTTTGGAAGTACATAAAAATTTGATTTTTAGAAGGTCCCATTCATGTAGTTTCTCTTCTGCTGTTTATGCATTTTGGGTTATGCTTGATAGTCTATTTATGCAAAGATCAGCTGACCATAGGTCGATGGATCTATTTCTGGGTTCTCAATTCTATTCCCTTGGTCTATATGAGTCTCATTATACCAATACCAGGCAGTTTTGACCACTGTGGCTGTATAGTAGGTTTTGAGATCTGGCAGTGTGAGACCTCCTACTTTGTTCTTCTTCTTCAATAGTGTTTTGCTTATCTGAGGTCTCTTCCTTTCCATATAAAGTTAGTGATTATTTTTTTCCATATCCTTAAAAAATGTTGA
>NW_006921683.1:6571478-6594790 GCF_000298275.1 Orycteropus afer afer
TTATTAAGACTTGCTTTATGGCCTAGCCTATGACCATTATGGAACATGTTCCATGTGCACTGGAAAAGAATGTATATTGTGCTGTTGTTGGGTGAAGTGCTCTGTAGATGTCTATAAGGTCAAGTGGGTGGATTGTATTGTTTAGCTCTTCTGCATCTTTGCTGAGTTTTCTTTTCAGTTGCTCTATCTTTGATTGAAAGTGGTGTATTAAAGTCTCCCACTATGACTGTGAAGTCATCTATTTGACTTTTCAGCTCTTTTAATGTATGGTGTATGTATTTAAGGGCTCTTTCATTGGGTCCATAGATGTTTGTTTTGGTTATATCTTCATGTTCAATTGATCGTTTAATCATTATATAATGTCCTTCCTTGTCTCATATAGTGGTTTTTGTCTTAAAGTCAATTTTATCAGAAATTAATATTGCCACTCCTACTCTTTTAAGCGGGAGCTCTGCTAGAGTAGTGTCTAAGGCACTTGACTGCTTAGCAGAAGGCTGGCAGTTCAAACCCACCAGCCACTCCTTGGAAGGAAGATGGGGCAATCTACTTCCTTAGTGATACTGCCTCAGAAACCCAAGGACGGGTTGCTACGTGTCAGGTCCGACTCAACGGCACATAGCAACAATAACAACAACTCTTTTACTATTGTCATTTGCTTGATATATCTTTTTCCAACCTTTGATTTTTAGTCTATTTTGTCTTTATCTCTAAGGTGTGTCTCTTATAGACAGCATATTGATGGGTTTAGTTTTCTTATCTAATCTGCAACTCTTCATCTCTTGAGTGGTGCATTTAATCCACTAGCATTCAGTGTAATTATTGACAAGTATGAATTGGTTGCTGTCATTTTGTTATGTGTTTTTTCATGTTGTCCCTGGTTTCTTTGTTCCATATTATTTTCTGTGCTGAGCTCATTATGCTTTGAATCATGTTATCATTTCCTTTGTTGCTGTTGTTTTAGTATTTGCTGAATATTTGTGCTTGTCCTCTTTTTTATTGTGATGTGAAGGCTTATCATTTTTCTTTGAGGTTGCCCTGTGATTTATAATTTTCTCCCTGAGATTAGAATAGTCCATTCTATCTTACTTCCTCACGATTTAGAAGTTCTATAACTACACAGCATTTTCCATTTTTTTGGTTTGTAATTGTCCTCACTTGCCATTTGATGTCTCTGGTTCCCTGTTTATAATCTTGTAAGCTTATTTTACTTTGGATATGTCCATAGCTGTGGTTCCTGTGTTATATCATCTTGTGTATTAATGGTTAGTTGTTATTTGCTATTTTTGGTTCTCTGTTCCAAGGACTGCCTTTAGTAGCTCTTGTAAGGTTGGTCTGGTTTTAATGAATTCCCTTAGTTTCTGCTTCTCTGGAAATCTCCTAATTTCACCATCATATTTTAGGGACAATTTTGCCAGATATATAATTCTTGATTGATAATTTTCCTCTTTCAGGGTTTTATATATACCATCCCACTCCCTTCTCACTTGCCTGGTTTCTGCTGAGAAATCTGAACTTATTCTTACTTGTTGTCCTTTGTAAGTGACTCTTTGTTTTTCCCATGCTGCTTTCAGGATTCATTCTTTGCCTTTGGTATTGATGAGTTTGATGATGGTATGTCTTGGTGATTTTCTTTTGGGGTCTATCCTGTTTGGGGTTGGTTGGAGTTCCTGAATGGATATATTCTCATCTTTCATCATATCATGGAAGTTCTCTTCCAACATATCCTGGACATTTTCTCAGTGGTTTTATTTTTCTCTTCCTGTTGTGGAATTCCAGTGACATGTAAGTTATTCCTTTTGATGGTATCCCACATGAATCTTAAGCTTTCTTCATTTTGTTTTGATCTTTTTTCTGATTGATCCCTTTCCAAAGAAGTATTCAGGTATTTGTCTTCAATCTCATTAATTCTGTCTTCTGTTGCATCAATTCTACTCCTTTGCCCTTTCAATGTATTATCTATTTCTGACAATTTATTGTTAATCTTCTGGATTTCTATCTGTAGATTTAGAATCATTTCTAATTTTTCCTTTATTTTGTCATTTTGTTCTTCTATTTTCTTCCAAAATTCTTCTAGCATTTTGTCTGTGTTTTCCTTGGTTTGTCTCTCAATTCTTTGAAGATACCTAAAGATAATTCTTTTTGAATTCCTTATCAGAGGGTTCTAATGCTGCTGCTTCTTCAGGGATGTATTCTGGATCTGTATCCTGCTCCATTGTTACGACCACTTTATCTTACTTCTTTGTGTGGACTGCGATGATCTGTTGTCTCTGAAACATCATAGTGGTGTTGTATTGAGATCTCTGTCAACTCTTTGTGAAGAGCAACCAAGGTGATTCAGGCTTTTCTTGGTGGTTTTTTGTGGTTGACCTATTGGTGGAGAAGGAAGTAGTGGCTCTCACTCAGTAAGTGAAGCTGCAGGAGGTGTGGGTGTAGTTGTGTTGTATGGGGACTCTTGCTGTCTCCCACTCAGTTAGACTGAAATTACAATTGAATAACCATAAAAATGGTAAAAGCAAATGGCCAAAACACACACCATGTAATCACACAGGAACAGTATCCAAAAAAAAGAAAAAGGCAATAAATAAATAAATAAAACTTCCAATATCTGGGGAGAGGACAATAAAAGAAACAAGGTAGAGAAGGATAATAATGAAGAAAAAAAAGGGAAAATGTAAAAAGGAATACAAGCCATGGGGTTAACCATGAGAAAGGAAAAAAAAAAAAAAAATGCACCCAGGAAGAGGGAAAAGAAAAAAAGCTGAAAACTAGAACCTGGAAGGGAAAGAATAAAGAATAATAGTAAAGAGGACAAAAGTAATAATAGTAGTAGTAGTAGTTTTAAAACAGGGAAAAACAAACAAACCAAAAAACAGAAAAAAGGGAAAAAAATGAGGGCAGGGATGGGCTAGGCACCCAGGTTCCATCTGAGTTTGCAGATGGGGATGCAATTCCTGCTGGCCCAAAAAGTAGGTGGGAATGAAGAATGACTACACTTCCATTCACCAAGAGGGTGTGGGTTATAAGAGTAACAAGGTGAAAGTTAGCACCTTTCCAATCGTCTGGGTCCAGAATGTGCTTGGGGTTCCCGGCAAGTGGAGCCTGTTCTTAGGTTCCTGAAATCCGGGACAATACTGTTGCTTTAAACATTCAAAATGATCAAGCCACTTGTAAACATTCAAAATGGCTGCACCCTCTGGACAGACAAAAGTCCACAGCTCAGCCCACCTTCCTCTTTAATGCTTTTCCTTTTATTCCCCAGCCACCAGAGCAGTCCTCCATGCAGTCCCTGGCTAGCAGGGCTGATTTTTAAGTTAATTCTTAGGTCCTACAACCATTCAGGAATCTCCAAGCTGTCTGTGCCATCAATGTCATTGCCAGACCATAGCTCTGTATGTCTCCTTTTTTGGTGTTTTCATGAAAATTCTTATGCTAGTTGGAATTTAGTCCACCTCTATATTCTTCCCTTCAAGGCTTGGGGGTCCAGGATTATCTTCTGTATCTGTGTTTATTGGTTCCCCTTTTCTTTGTTGAAAAGGGTCTGTGCAGTCTTTCTGCCTATTATGCCATCTTACCAGAACTTCTGCCTTTATTTTTCTTAATACCAGTAGCTCATTAGATAGGAATTATTTAAATAATGAGCTTTATTTTACATTTGCACCACAAAAGAGAGGTCTAGCAAACCACCTCTGTAGAGATTGAAAATTTGTGAGAGAGTGAACATCATAGAAACAAGCCTGGTCATTTCAACCCTGGCCAATCAGTGTTCCAGTGGGAGCAGAGTTAAACAGCAGAAATTAGAAAGCCAGGATTTTTATTGAGGTCATTCAACATTTGGAGTATAATACATACATGCATAATATATATTTTGGTTATGCCAACAATCAGTTTCTAAGAATGTTTATTCAGCACTGCTTCATGACCCTGGCTTCTATGAGCTTAGCTTGTGGGTTCACCAAAGTGTTTTCACAAAGCAAGCACATTTGAAAGAAGGCATTTACTTATGGAACAACTCTGAGGGAGAGACATGTATGTCATTTTGTTTTCACCTTCTGTGAGTCATGGTTGGTATTTTCAACAGGAAGGACAAGAGCAAAATGTTTGGAAAACTACCACTAGAAGGGGCTTATAGAAAATGGAGCACATTTCTATTAAAATTGCCTCTACACACACTCACACACACACACACACACACACCCTCCCTTCCTCCCCCACTCTCTTTTGTCTCTCTCTCTTCTCCGTGGCCCCGTTTATCTCTCAGAAACACAGACATATGCATACACAGAGTTATTTTGTTTGCTTACAATTTTAACCTAGAAAAGACACCCTCAGGTGATTCAGATTCCAGTTACAGATTTTATCACAATCATTCCTTCAGAACCTAATGGATTCATATTCTTCAACACCAAGCCATTTTTCTTTAACATCCTGTATGAAGTTGGGAGCCTCATTCCTATTTTTTAAAAAGAATAAAACAAACTGCTTTCAACTAATTCGCAAATAAACCCTAACTTGTGAATAATAAAATTAGTTGCCATTCATTTGGCACCTATTATATACTAGATCCTACTGCACATTAGTTCTAACTTTCAAAATGGCTATAGAAATCTAATCTCTCCAGTGTACAGATGAAGAGTGAGAAATTAAGAGGGGTGAGTTGAAGTTCTGACCCTGCCAGGCACGTTAAACTTTAGCCTGTATCCATATCAGCTGAAAGCTTCTTATAGCACAGACTGGTGCCCACCCCACCCCCCAAAATTTCTGATTCAGT
The DNA here is from genome assembly GCF_000298275.1 of Orycteropus afer afer. Taxonomy (NCBI): domain Eukaryota; kingdom Metazoa; phylum Chordata; class Mammalia; order Tubulidentata; family Orycteropodidae; genus Orycteropus; species Orycteropus afer. The sequence goes on from NW_006921683.1 coordinate 6,576,247, forward strand.
AGGTCTGGGGCAGGACCCAAGAATGTGCATTTCGAATGAATTTCCAGGTGATGCTGCTGCTGATGGATCATGCTAGAAAACCATAGCTTTGGACCTCTGCCAGAACTGCCTCTCTGCATCTTTAGAATCTGGTCATGCTTTCCAGGTTTTATCAATTTAATTTCTCTATTTATGTGATGACTCAGAAACCAACTTTACATTGCTTATGTTTACTAAGACATCCATAAAACTGTCAGGCTTTATTTTTTCAATCTGGAAAGGCAGCCATGAGTGATCTAATTGAAAATCGGGATCCCAGATGAACTAGCTGGTCCAGGAGTATGTCAGCAGGTGCTGGTCTGCCACTGCAGCCAGAAATTCGGCAGTGTTGAAGGTGCAGACCCAAGAAAAATAAATTGGCATTACATTGACTCCAACTCATGGTGTTTCAGAGTAGAACTGTTCTCCGTAATGTTTTCAATGGCTGTTTTTTTCAGAAGTATATCATCAGACCTTCCTTCCAAGGTGCCTCTGGGTGGATTGGAACCTACAACCTTTTGGTTAGCAGTTAAGCCCATTAAGTTTGCACCAACCAGGAGTGCCAAGCAAGCAGGAGAAGAGAGAGAAATGTCTCCTTCCCATTACTTCCCCTGGTGGAACTACTTCCTGGCTCAACACAAAGCCAGATGCACACTTACACGTCTTGTTATCTGGTGGACATTTCAACAACCCCCCCCCCTTCCTGATCATAACAACAGAATTAGACATACGCAGAGTTATCTCTGTTTTTGGAGACCATTAAAATATGCAGAAATTTACACCAGCTCACAATGTCAAGCATCTTTCTCTTCAGTCAGTCAGGTTCTGGTCAGTTTAACCCTAGCCACCCAATCTTGGTCAATGGGTACCAGCTGTAAGCTTGGGAGTTCATATATCTCCCTGCACTTCAAACCAACCAGCGCCTCTCTCTCTCTCTCTCTCTCTCTCTCATCCATAGCTCCCATGTACTAGTCAATGGATTCCACTCATAGGCTCAAGAGTCCACACAACTCCTTGTACTTCAGACCAGCCAGCCCTTCCTTCCTTATCCCTAGCCCCTGTGGGCTAGGTTAATGGGTGCCAATGGAACATATCCAAACTCAGCCCATCACTTCACTGCTGCATCTCCCCCACTGCCACTCATCAAGTTAACCCAGCTGGTCACAATGAGCGAGCATACCAGGCTGTCTACTTGTCAGCTCCCTTTAACTTCCAGGCCTGGAAGGCGTCCTTCTTGATGGGCACTGACTTTTTCTTGCCTTGATGCACCCAATGACAAACTGGTTCCTCAAAATTTGAAAGCTAAATAGTCATTTTTCTTTTCCTTTCTCTTTTTTCCTTTCTGCAGATCCTTCCTTCAAATGAAAATCTGTTCTCTCAGCAGTTCTGGGTGGGTCTGGATGTCTTTTCAAATTTCCCAACACTGAAGGTTCTGAGTGGTGCTTAGGTTTTCAACCTAACCCCAAAAAACTATATGCACAGAGCTTGAAACACAAAGCCTGTTTCTTCCAGGCAAATTCCAGTTCCCCTTTTAGTATTCCCAATCAAGTATTGGCTGAAGATGGAGTTCTGTGCGCTCTGTTATCAATAATACCCATTATTCATTCTTATCATACAAGTAGGTAGTAGAAACATTAAATTTCCATAATATATTCGGATAAACATAAAACCCTTAACACATATCCTTTATAAAACATTCCAGTTTCTTCTTCACACGATGACTATTTTCTCATTCATCTGCATATGGCCTCTGTCCTCTGGCTGGATGGAACTAGAAGACCCTGGCTACTATCAATCATCTGGTTTAATCTGCCTGGCTCTTGCCCTAGGCTCTTCTTCCCTTAGCTGCAGCATAACATGTCTTACATTCCTTTTAGCCTTTACAGGTAACAGCAGCCAAAGCAACCATCAAAGAATCGAAAGTTTAACTTCCCACACACCTTCTTTCTTTCTTTTACAAAGTCCCATATTTTTATGAATCTGGAGCCATTTCAACAAACCCCACTTCTGATGTTAATTGTAGAAAGGGTGTGAGGGTGGTGTCCTCTGACTTTTTACCCCTTGTGAAGTTGGAAGAGGTTGGACTATACCACTCCTACACCCTTTCTACAGTGATTTTTTTTTTCTCCAAGTTTTTAGAATCTTCTCTTTGTTCCCAGTGTTCTGAAATTTCACAATAACTTTCCTTGCTGTTGTTGTTGTTGTTGTTACGTGCCATCTAGTCAGACCCGACTCATAACGACCCCTCCTTGGGTTTCCAAGGCAGTATCACTACAGAAGTAGATTGCCCCATCTTCCTCTGGCATTGGAAGGGCCCTTTCAACTCTCAAGTCAAGATCATCAATTCCAGAAACAGTTCTTAAAACTACTTTTTTTGGTTATTATCTCCTCACTTTTGTGATCTTATTTGGATATTTGTGCTCCTGGAGAGTGTCTCTATTTTTTTCAAGTCTTGTTTCCTCTTTTATATCCCTTTTTTTCTTGCTCTATTTTCTGGAAGAGTTTCTCAAATTATCTGCCATATCTGTATTGCATTTTTCCACTTTTACTTTCAGGTTTTGAATTTCTGAGATTTTTTTTTTCTTCTGAATATATCTTTCCTTCCTTCCTTTATTCTTCCCTCCCTTTTGTCCTTTCTCAATCTCTCTCCTCTCTCTCCCTTTTCAAAATAACATCTTGTTTTATTTTAAGGATATTTGAATTTTCTGAAGATTTGAATGGTAGTTTTTTCCTATAAGTGTGTATATATTTTTTTTCCTTTTACTCAACTTTTAAAATTTTAATATTTACATACTATGGTGTTTACTTTTTTTTTTTTTTTTTTTGAGGGGGTTGCAATTCTCTGAGTTTTAACACATGCATACAATTGTCTTCACCCTGCAGAGTTTTCCTCCGGGTTTCTTTTTTCTCTCTTGTTTAAACATCTCAGATGTTTTTGTCAAATGTGTGGCAACCCTCATGCTTCAGATCGGGAAACTAAGAGACTAATTGGGAACTTAGGAAATATGGTAGATCTTGCCAGCTAGGAACTTCATGGTGGGTGATAAGGTGGGCCACTTGTTGAGGCCCTGATTCCTCAGAGAAGAACCCTTCATTCTCCTGCCTACAGTTCTAGTCCTGGGCTCTGAGTAGGAGGAAGAAAGTAGGGAATGTCTTTGCAGTAAACATTTAGTATGCATACAGTTACTTAGGAGTCCCTGGGTGGCAGAAACAGTTAATGTGCTCAGCTTCTAACCAAAAGGTTAGAGGTTCAAGTCTACCCAGAGGCACCTTGGAAGAAAGATCTGGCAATCTCCTTACAAAAAATCAGCCATTGAAAACCCTAAGAATGTAGAACACAGTTTCAAATTCTCATGGAATCCAGACTTTCAGGATCCATGGAGGCTGCTTAAACCCATAGAACTATTGCCCTGAGGTAATCTATAAACCTTAAACCAAAAATATCCCCTGATGTCTTTGTAAAACCAAACAGTAGCAACAAACAAGTAGAGAATGTCTGCATTGAACATTATACACTTTTAAGATCTGTCTATATGGGATCAAGTTGACAAAAGCAACTTGAAAGATTAGATGGGACCTTAGAGGGGACTGAGTTTATGTTAATGAGGGTGGAACAACTTAGAAAAGGAGGGTGAGAATGGTTGCGCAACTCAAAGAATATAGTCTGTAACACTGAATTATACATGTAGAAATTGTTGAATTTGGTGTATGTTTTGCTGTGTATATTTTTACCATCAACAAAAATTATATATATATATATATATATATATAAGCTCTGGTAGCATAGGGCCTAAGGCACTTGACTGCCAACCAGAAGGCTGGTGGTTCAAACCCACCAGCCACTCCTCGGAAGGAAGGATAAGTAATCTACTTCCATAGTGATATGGCCTCGGAAACCCAAGGAGGGGTAGCTATGAGTCAGGTCTGACACGACGGCACATAACAACAACAACAACATATATATATATATATATATATATATATATATATATATATATATATATATATATGACTTTGAGCTCACACTCAGCTTTCTGCTTCACATGCCCTTTGAATAACTATTTATGTAAGTTGTTCCATCTCAAGTTTCACCAGTAGAAGAAAACCTTGTCTTCGAATTTTTTTTTAATGCAAAGAATCTTCTGTTAGGCCCATCACCCATGGTAATTGAAAACCTTTTTATGGTTATTTCCTTGCAAGGCAGAAGAGGAATTTGACCAGTGGTTAAGTCCTGATGTGATTTGAGCACTGAGGAATTTAGAAACATACAGGTCTACAAAGTTACAGCTGGACGAGAACTCCACATTTCTGATGCTTCATTGCACTGATAAGGCCTACAGGAGGCAAACTACTTGCCCAAAATTATATGCTAACTTGTCGTAGAGCTGATCTACAGTGCTATTCCTGGAGCTTTATTGTTAACTTTTGTTCTGTTTTATTTTGTTTGGTCTTGAATTAAGAGGCTTCTTGGTGACATTAGTAATAATAACAGTAATCCTTTAACACATTATGTTCTTATTATATGCCAGACACTGTTCAAAGTATGTCAGTTAATCCCATTTATTAAATTCATTTAATCCCGTCACAGTCTTCAGGAGTAGGTGCTAGTATCATCTCCACTGTACAGATATGGAAAGTGAGGTACAGAAGTCTTTGACACTACTTGTTGTTGTTAGTTGCTGTGCAGTTAATGTTTATCACAATCTGATGTACAACAGAACAAAATGATGCCTAATATTGTGCCATCTTCACATTGTTGGCTGTTTAAGTCCATTGCTGCAGCCACTTTGTATTTTGAGTAGCTTCCAACCTAGGGAGCTCATCTTACAGCACCATAGCAGACAATGTTCTGTTATGATCCATGGGGTTTTCATTGACTAATTTTTGGAAGTATGTCACCAGGCCTTTCTTTGTAGTGTGTCTTAGTCTGGAAGCTCCACTGAAACTTGGCCACCATGGATGACACTGATGATGTTTGAAATACCAGTAGCATAGCTTCCAGCATCATAGCAACATGTAAGCCTCCACAGTATAACAAAGTGGTTGACATCATTTATTAGGAAGACTTGAGAATGATTCAATTGCTAAGTAGCATGAGATCTATAAGAAGGCAAATATAATTTTCTTTACATTTAAGGAAAAAATTCTAATTTATGCTAAGTAAAATGACCCCTCCTTGGGCTTCTGAGAAAGTATGGTATCTCTATGAAATTAGATTCCCCAGTCTTCCTTGTGAGGAGTGACTGGTGGGTTTGATCTGCCAGCCTTCCAGTTAGCAGTCAAATGCCCTAGGCACTGTGCTACCAGAGCTCCCAATAGCCTGAAATGTACATATATTTATAATATCATATATGACCCATAGTACATATATGTGGCCTAGTGTTTATATCATAAGATATGAGCTGATGGAAAGTAGGGTCAAATGGATTTTAGCTCAAAGAAGAGAATACCAGAAAGATGTTTGTTTGTGTTTTAGTGACTATGCAAAGGCATTTGATTTTGTGGACCATAACAAATTGTGGATAACATCGGGAAGAATAGGAATTCCACAACAATTAATTGTACTCATGAGGAACCTGTACATAGACCAGGAGGCATTCATTTAAACAGAACAAGGGGATACTGCATGGTTTAAAATCAGGAAGAGAGTGCATCAGGGTTGTATCCTTCCAATATATTTGTTCAATCTGTATGCTCAGCAAATAATCCAAGGACCTAGAATATATGAAGAAGAATGTGGCATCAGGATTGAAGGAAGGCTCATTAACAACCTGCAATATGCTGACAACACAACTTTGCTTGCTGAAAGTGAAGACGACTTGAAATACTTACTGATGCAGATTAAAGACTATGGTCTGCAATACGGATTACACCTCAATATTAAGAAAACAAAAATCCTCACAACTGGACAAATAAGCAGTATCACAATAGATGGAGAAAAGATTAGAGTTGTGAAGGACTTCATATTACTTGGTTCTACAATCAATGCCAATGGAAGCAGCAGTCAAGACATCAAAAGATGTATTGTGTTGGGCAAACCTGTTGCAAAAGACCTCTTTCAAGTGCTGAAGAGCAAAGGTATCTCCTTAATGACTAATGTGTGCCTGACACAAGCCATGGTATTTTCAGTCACTTCATATGCATGTGAGAGCTGGACAATGAATAAAGAAGACCAAAGAAGAGTCAATGCTTTTGAGCTGTGGTGTTGGTGAAGAGTGCTGAATATACCATGGATTACTAAAAGAATTAACAGATCTGTCCTGGAAGAAGTGCAGCTGGAATGCTCCTTGGAAGCAAGAATAGCCAGACTTCATCTCACCTTCTTTGGTCATGTTGTCAGAAGGGACCATTCTCTGGAGAAGGATGTCATGCTTGGTAAAATAGCAGGTCAATGAAAGAGTGGAACATCCTCAACAAGATGGATTAACACAGTGGCTGCAAGCAATGGGCTCAGGTATAGTGGGGATTATGAGGCTGGCACAGGACCAGGCAGTGTTTTGTTCTGTTGCACATAGGGTCCCTATGAGTCAGAGATGACTTGATGGCACTTAACAAAAAAATAAAAAAATAGCGACCCCTCCTTGGGTTTCTGAGGCATTATCTCCATGGAAGTAGATTGCCCAGTCTTCCTTCCAAGGAGTGGCTGGTGTATTTCAACTGCCAACCTTCTGGTTAGCAGTGAAATGCTTTAGGCACTGCACCACCAGAGCTCCCAATAACCTGAAATGTACATATATTTATAATATTCTATACGACCCATAGTACAAGGCCATGTGGCCTAGTGTTTTCATCGTGGGGTATGAGCTGATGAAAAGTAGGGGGCCCTGCAGCCACTGGAGTAGGGCACATTGACTGCACAGCAAATAGTAAGTGTTCAATAAACCTATAGTAAATTCAAATCTACCTGAAGGATAGATTTGATGCATTGAACACCAATGACCGGAAACCAGGCCAATTGTATGAAGACATTAAGAATATCATCCATGAATATCCATTTGCAGAAAAATGAAACAAGATCTGTACCTCATTCCATACTCAAAAACTAACTCCAGATAGATCAAAGACTTAAATGTGAAACTTAAAACTATAAATTTCCTCAAGGAAAAATGAGGGGTAAATTTAGGGGCAGAGGGGGAGCTCTGGTAGCATAGTGCCTAAGGCACTTGACTGCTAACCAGGAGGCTGGCGGTTCTAACCCACCAGCCACTCCTCGGAAGGAAGGTTGGGCAATCCTACTTCCGTAGTGATAACTGCCTCGGAAACCCAAGGAGGGGTCGCTAGGAGTCGGGGCCGACTCTATGGCAAATAACAACAACAACAAAGACATAGGAGCTCTGGTAGCATAGTGCCTAAGGCATTCGACTGCTAACCAGAAGGCTGGCAGTTCAAACCCACCAGCCACTCCTCGGAAGGAAGGTCGGGCAATCTACTTCCATAGTGATACCGCCTCAGAAACCCGTGGAGGGGTCGTTATGAGTTGGGTCTGACTCGATGGCACATAACAACAACAACAACAATATATGACATAAATAGATTATCATGCATAACCCAAAATACACAAACAGCAGAAGAGAAACTACATGAATGGGACCTTCTAAAATTAAATTTGTATGTGCTGCAAAAGAGTCAAAAGAGAACCTACAGATTGGAAAAAAATATTCAGTAATGACATATCTGACAATGGACTAAGCTTTATAATTTATAGAAAACTCCAACACCTCAACAGTAAAAAGACAATTAATCCAATTAAAAAATGGGCAGAAGACATGAATAGACACTTCACCAAAGAGGCTATTCAAGTGGCCAACAAACATATGAAGAATTGCTCATGATCATTAACCACTAGAGAGATGCAAATCAAAACAATGAGAGAGATACCATCTTGCTCCAGCACTGGTAGCAAAGTTCAACAAAACAGAAAATAACAAATACCGGCAAGAATGTGGAGAGATTGGCACTCACATCCACTGCTATTAGTACTGTAAAATGATACAACCATTGTGGAAAGCAGTATGGTGATTTCTTCAAAAGTTGGAATTAGAAATACCATTTGACCCAGCAATTCCATTACTAGGTATATATCTTAAAGAAATGAGCCAGGACAAAAACAGATATATCCACACCCATGTTCATCACAGCATTATTTACAATAGAAAAAAGATGGAAACAACCTAGGTGCCCATCAAATGAACAATGGATAACCAAACTATGGTACATACACACAATGGAATATGATGCAATCCTAAAAAATAACATAGAATTGGGAAAACACCACATGATGTGGATGAACTTGGAGGACATTGTGTTGAGTGAAATAAGTCAATCCTGGAAGGACAGATATTGTATTAGTCCATTATTATAAAAAATCAAGGAATGGTTTATATATGGAAGGAAATTTTCTTTGTTGGTTACCAGGGGTGGAGGGGAAGGGAGGGAGCACTATTAGATAGGTGGAGACAAGTATTTACTTGGGTGAAGAGAAGGACAATGTACCAAATGTGAGTGATCAACAGAGTGGCATTGAGGAAGAAGAAGACATAGGGAGGTACATGGGAGGTACAGACAACAAAGATAAACCCTTTTGCACATACAGTACTGCATTGTCACTGAAGGCAAACATGAATATATGGGCAGATAGATGGGTGGACAGGCTGAACTATTATTTATGTCTTTGCAGGGAGGACTGTGCCCAAGACCATGTGTAGGGTTGGCAGACAATGTTTCTACAAATGTATTTGTATGCTCTGTAAGAATTCCCAAGTGTATAGTAGACCTGACAAGAGACAAGCTTGTAGTCACTTATTGTGCACAGCCAACTACCCAGAGAGAGCAGGTAGCTGAACCTGTGGGCTCAAGACCATCGTCACAGGGGACATCAAGCTCAATTTTCATAATACACTACACAAAACATTGTTCTACCTCCTACTTTGGTGAGTAGTGACTGGAATCTTAAAAGCTTGCAAGCAGCCATCTAGATGCAACGATGGGTCTCTCTTTATCCAAAGGAAAGAAGAATAAGAAAACCAAAGATTTATGGAAACAATTAGTCCAAGCAACTGGTACACCATGCGATCCTTAACCTATACAACTATGAAACCAGAAGAACTAGATGGTGCCCGGCTACCATGTCAACCTCAGAGTAGGATCTATGTAGGAGATCCTGGATAGAGTGGGAGAAGAGTGTGGAACAAAACTCAAAATCATTTGGGAAAAAAAAAAAAAAAAAAAGAGGAACCAGGTTGCTGATCTGATAGAGCCTCATGGAACCACTGAGACTATGGCCCCTAGCTGTCCTTCAGGTCTGGAATTGAACCCACTCCTGTGGCTTTCAGCCAAACAAAAGACAAGCATATGAGGTGAGCATTTACATTAGGAAGATACACTCCTTGGAGAGAACAATCATGGGAGGATAGAACTGCTGTATATGCACCGTGTATGTGAATTACTGTATGGAAAGTGAATTTGCTCTGTAAACTTTCACCCAAATGGCAATAACTTTGAAAGAAAGAATATCATCCATGAAGAAAAAGGTCATTAAAAAGACAGGAAAGGAAGAAAAAAACAAAGTGGATGTCAAAAGAAACTCTGAGTCTTGCTCTTGAATGGAGAATAGCTAAATCAAATGGAAGACATGACAAGATAAAACAGCTTAAGAGAAGATTTCAAAGAGCAGCTCAAGAAGACAACATCAATTATTATAATGAAATGTGAAAGGACCTGGAGTTAGAAAACCAAAAGAGAGGAACACACCCAGCATTCTTCAAGCTAAAAGAAATTAAAAATAAATAAATAAAAAGTCAAGCCTTGCACCACAATACTGAAAGATTCTATGGGAAAAATACTAAATGATGCAGGAAGCACCAAAAGAAAATAGAAGGAACACACAAAGTTCCTGTACCAAAAAGAATTGATCAATTCATCTATTTCAGGAGGTGGCATATAACTAAAAACCAATGGTACTGAAGAAGGAAGTCCAAGCTGCACTGAAGGAATTGGAAAAAAAAAAAAAACAAGGCTCCAAGAATTGATGGAATACCCGTTGAGATGTTTCAACAAAAGGTTGCTGTGCTGGAGGCACTTATTCATCTATGCCAAGAAATTTGGAAGACACCTACCTGGCCAACTGACTGGAAGCCATCCATATTTATACCCATTCCAATAAAAGGTGATCCAACAGAATGTGGAAATCACCAAACAATATCACTAATATCACATATATGTAAAATCTTGCTGAAGATAATTAAAAAATGGTCGCAGCAGTGTATTGACAGGGAACTTCCAGAAATGCAAGCTTGATTCAGAAGAGGACAGGAAATGAGAGTTATTGTTGATATCAGATGAATCTTGGTTCAAAGCAAAAAATACCGTAAAGATCTTTACTTGAGTTTTAGTGACTCTGCAAAAGCATTTGATTGTGTGGATCATAACAAATTATTGATAACATTCAGATGAATGGGAATTCTAAAACACCTAATTGTGCTCATGAGGAACTTGTACATAGACCAGGAGGCTGTCGTTTGAACAGAACAAGGGGATACTGTGTGTTTAAAATCAAGAATGGAGTATGTATCCTTTCACAATACTTATATGATCTGCAGGCTGAGCAAATAATACAAGAAGCTGTACTATATGGAGAAGAATGCAGCATCATGATTGGAAGAAGACTCATTAACAACCTGTAACATGCAGATGATACAACCATGCTTGGTGAAAGAGAAAATGACCTGAAGCACTTACTAATAAAGATTAAAGACCACAGTTTACAGTATGAATTACACTTCAACATTCACAACTGGACCAATAAGCAACATCTTGATAAATGGATAAAAGATTGAAGTTGTCAAAGGTTTCATATTACTTGGTTGCACAACCAATAACAGTGCAAGGAGCAGTCAAAAATCTGATGACATATTGCACTGGGAAAATCTGCTGCAAAAGACCTCTTTAAAGTGCTGAAGAGCAAAGATTTCTCTTTGAAGACTAAGGTGTGCCTAATCCAAGCCATGGTATTTTCAGTAGCCTCATATGCATGTGAAAGTTGGACAATGAATAAGGAAGACCGAAGAAGAGTTGATGCTTTTGTGTTTTGGGTTGGCAAAGGATAGTGGAAGTACCATGGACTGCCAGAAGTAGTAACAAATCTGTCACAGAAAAACTGCAGACTGGGTGCTCCATGGAAGTGAGAATGGCTAGATTTCATCTCACATACTTTGGTCATGTTGTGAGAAGGGACCATTCCCTGGAGAATTATATCATGCTTGATAAAGTGGAGGGTCAATTAAAAAGGAGAAGGCTCTCAACCAGATGATTGACACAGTTGCTGTAACAATGGGCTCAGGTTTGTAGGCTGGTTTGTGAGGTTGGTGCAGGACCAGGTGGTGTTTTGTTCTTTTGTATGTAGGGTTACTATGAGTTGGAGCCAACTCAAAGGCACCTAACAACAACAACAACGATTAATTCAAATTTACCAGTGGGTGTGATTTATATCCTGAGAGACTTCACATTTTAGGAGCCATCTCTGCATAGAAAGAATTCTCTTTACGGTTATTTCAGGGTCAGCTTGCCTCAGTGAGTTAAGAAATACATGTCCAAATATTTTCCTCTGTGAGATATTTTCAGAAGACTTCCCTGCCCATTTCCACCCAGTCTAGTCTAGGTTCTGCTAAATACACAAATGACAGCATTTGAACTGTGATTCAACAGAGTAAATGCCCTCCTTCTGATTCATCATTATAATATATAAACAAGCTCTGGTAGCGTAGTGCCTAAGGCATTTGACTGCTAAACAGAAAGCTGGTGGTTCAAACCCACTAGCTGCTCCTTGGAAGAAAGATTGGGCATTCTACTTCTGTAGTGATACCACTTCAGAAACACAAGGAGTGGTCACTGTGAGTCAGATCTGGCTCTATGGCAGTGAGTTCAGTTTTTTGTTTTTTTTTTTTTAAACATATAAAAGCACCTGTTTTATCAAGAAGCCATTTCTCCATGCCCATATGCTACTACTCCACCAACCCTGTACAGGAGAGTTGGTCCCCAAGAATTCTAAGTGCTTTATTTCATTCTCATTACAACCCCATATTCAGGTACTCTTATTACTCCATGTTTTACAGATGAGGAAACTGAGGCACAGAGCAATTAAGAAACTTGCCTAAAGGTAAAAACCTAGTATGTGATTTTGAACTCATGCATTTTAACTCTGGGTTTGTGCTCTTAACCATTCAATTTAGTGAATATGTACACACTCAATTCTTTTTAGTGGAATATATGAACAAATTAATGAAATGGAGCTGTAAGTAAAGGAACTGAGAATGAAATGTTCCCTACTTACTACATTGGCCTTCTCTCCACTTGACTTCCCACATCTATTTGTTGTTGTTAGCTACTGGAGTTGGCCTCCATTTCATGGTGACCCCATGCACAACAGAAAATAGTGCTGCCCGATCCTACATCATTCCCTTGCTGGGTTGCAGATCATAGCATTGTCATCCATAGGGTTTTCACTGGATAGATTGCCAGGCCTTTCTTCCTAGTTTATCTTAGTCTGAAAGCACTGATATATAAATATATGTTCATGTCCACCTCCAATCTTTAGGTTTTTATTTTATTTTTTGCAGTGAGTATTATTGAAAATGTTTATCTTTTCTCAAAATTTTTCTAATGTAAATGAAAAACACACTGATCTTAAACACTGAAAAAGATAGAGGTCCAAAGAAAATACATTTTTCATATGGAAAGAGAGCCCCATCAGCATAATACTCAAAAACATCAGCCCTAATTTGATAAGAGGTCTGTTCTTAAAAAGAACATAAACACACCTGTGTTATGTTCTGCTGACACTTGAAGACTGCACTGATTGCTTTTGATTGAGATGCTTTTTTGAGACTGACTCAGTTCAGCTCTTTTGTAAAAATCAACAGTGAAGGACAAGGAAAACAGCTCACTTTTTTTTTTTTTTTTTTGTAGTTGCTTTGATGCACTTTCATAGATCCCCAACAGAATCCCCCAGTGGCACAGTGATTAAGCACTGGGCTGCTAGACAAAAGGTTTGTGGTTCAAATCCACCAACCACTCCACAAGAGAAAGATGTGGCAGTCTATGTCCATAAAGATCCCAGCCCTGAAAACCCTAGGGGACAGTTCTACTCTGTCCTATAGGGTTGACTGTGTGTCAGAATTGACTGGATCCCAACTGGTTTGCTTTGTTTAAAAGAAACACCTGGAGATCTTGTTAAAATGTGCACTCTGATTCACTATATGTAGAGTGGATGTGCAAATTCTGCGCAGGGAACCAAGCCACAATAAACCAGTTCCAAACCCTGATTCCAATTCATAGCACTCTTTAGGACAGAGTAGACTGCTTCATAGGATTTCCAAGGCTGTAAATCTGTAGGGAAGCAGACTGCCTTATCTTTCTCCCATGGAGCAACTGGTGGGTTCCAACTGCTGACTTTTCAGTTAGCAGCCCAGCACTTAACCACTGTGCCACCAGAGCTCCTGTTTTATGGATAGAAGGCAAAATGATGTCACTGCTCATGGTTCCTTCTTATCACCAATGAACTTAAAATCTAACTGTTTAGAATTTGATTGGTAAGAATTAGGTTATAGAAGGAGACAAGGAAAAATGCCTACAGATAATTTTTAGAGCTCATTAGAGAAATTATAACAGGCAGTTGCCTTACATGAAATTGAAAATTAATTATAATACCTGTCAAGCTGCCACATATATGAGTTTATGTTGATTTTGCCAACAGATAAGATGAAAGACACAGGATAATCATCTGGGACAGTGGTTCTCCAACTTCAGTATCAGAATCGCTGGAAGGGCTTTTTAGAACACAGATAAGTGGGCTCTACCACCAGTTTCTGATACAGCAGATCTGAGGTGGGGTCCTAGAATTTGCATTTCTACCAAATTATCATATGATGCTGATGTTCTCATCCAGGGACCATAAGTTGAGAACCACAGGTCTAGCAGACTCATGAATCAAATATCTAGTGATTTCATTAAATTGGTTGATTTTTTGAGAGGATTTGTGATAAGTTTTTCCATCTTAAGAGCAATATCACTATATATATTTTTTCTCCAAAGCCCTTAGTATATTTTTAGTAATAGGTGAGTATATTTTTAGCAGTAGGCGAGTATATTTGGTGACAACTTTGGTACCAAACAATGACTTTCCACAACAGGCACTCCAGCAAGTGCATTGTGTTTTAATCAAGCAACAAGCCCACCTGCTCTTGTTTCTCAAGTACAGTGACTAATCTAATAATTCTCCATAAACTCAATACCTGTCATGGCTTTTCCCTTAAAGGCCCATAGGGGATCTCTAGCTCCCTATTAGGTTCAAACCACCAACCACTCCTCAGAAGAAAGGTTGGGCAATCTACTTCTGTAGTGATATCACCTCGGAAACCCAAGGAGGGGTGGCTATGAGTCGGGTCCCACTCGACGGCATGTAACAACAACAACAACAACAATCAGGGTTTTCAGTGGGTTGCTGCATTCCAAAGCTGAATTTGCATTTCCAACAAAGATATATTGGTTCATACTGAATCACTGTATATGTAACAAACACCTGGGGATCTTGTTAAAATGTAGATTCTGGTTCAGTATTTCTGGGATAGAAATGCCACTGTCATCAGGGTATCAAGCTGGAATGAACTGGTTTGAAACCCTGATTCTAACAGTGTAGAAAACTACTCTCATCTAAAGCTCTAATTGAGCCAGGTGAACTAGGTTAAAATTTTGGTGAAGTTGCTCTCCTGTGATCTGACAAATGGAAGCTAACCTCTTTGTGATTCCTCACTAGCATGTCGAGGGGAATGCTAATTAAAATGCTTTTGGAGCTATATCTAAATGAAGTTGTAGCTGTTTCTAAAGGATCAGCAAATTTTTGTTCAAATATTTAATATCGCATAATCTGCCTCCCTAATTTCTTATATGTGTGTATTGTTTGTTATTTCAAGCTAGAGTAAGTTATGTGATAAGGATACTTTTGAGGGCACAAGGAAGATTTGGAGTGATGCCTGATGCTTGTTGAAGCAAGTACAGTCTTAAATTCCATCTTTTTCTCATATCCAAACCTTCTTGAAACAAGGAAAGAAAATACTGGGTTGCAATTGGAGATGTACAAAAACAGAATTTGAGTGGCAGGAGATCACCACGGGAATGGAGAAGAGCTAAAGACCATTGATATTACTTTCTGATATGTGGACTGACAGGAGCCCTGATGAGGCAGTGATTAAGTGCTCAGCTGCTAACCAAAAGGTCAGCCATTCAAACCCACCAACCACTCCATTGTAGAATGAGGCAGTCTTCTTCAAGAAAGATTATAGCTTCAAAAACCCTATGGGGCAGTTCTACTCTGTCCTGCAGGGTTACTGTGAGTTGGAATCTACTGGATAGCAGTGGGTTTGAGTATGTGCACTGAGAACTTTTATCCTGATGGATATATATTCTAAATTGAAATATCACAAGGAAGAAAAAAATAGACGTTCCCATGGAAACATTTTCTCAGGGCTAGCTCTTCTATCATATTATCATATCTTATTTAAATATTTCCCAGAATCAGTTTAAACTTAATCCTTCTGTGAGTCTTCTGTCTTCAGTGGCCACAGATAACATAACATCTGGTCAGAGGTTTTCTTTAAATAAATTGCATAACTGTCCATTTATTTCCATATGTCTGTTTGTGCTTGCAAGAATTACAAATATAATACCATGTGAAAATTTTGTTAACATTCATCTCTAGATCCCTAACTAAGCACTTTAAGTTGACTGAACCTAGCATTCATTTAAGAACCCCATCAGACACCTGTCTGCAACTGGGTGTGGCACCATTTGTCAAGATGGTTGCTAATTGTATTCCAGTTGGTTTCCAATGAGCATGGCTGAGCCTCTCTAGGAAATACAGGGTGCACGGTGACAATTTTCCTATAAACATTACTGTGGCATATGATTTTGTCAAAGTGACCTCCCTTTTGTTATTCCTTATCGTTCTCAGAAAAGCCAAATCCCCCCAGTGCCATGTTTGCATGTCCTGATCTGTCCCTTTGTCTTCATTAAACAATTGGTTATGTGGTTCACAATTCCTGATTTTCCTTGCATTTACAAATTGGCCCTTTTTTCTGGCTCTGCATCGACATCAGGTTGCAAGCCAAGGGAATTGTTTCTTCTTGCTTTCTTTTTTCTTGTTTGAGTGTGGCAATTTGATGGTAAGCAGTTGGAACATTTGGGTTCTCAAACAATTTTAAAAGCTAATTAAAAGTCCAGAAACCTAATTCATTGGAATATATTACAACTGAGAAAGTTCAGTTTTCTTCTTCAGAGCATCAGAATTTCCACACATTCTATATGCATATTTTTGTTGAGATGTTTTTTAAGAGAATTTCATTTAAATATAACAACAACAAAAAAAAAAACCTCACTGCCATCGAGTCCATTCTGACTCATAGTGGTGTCATTGGATTTCTAAGGTGGTAAATCTTTACAGAAGTAGATTGCCTCATCTTCTTTCCATGGAGTGACTGGTGGGATTGAACCACCACCTTCTGGTTAACCATCAAATCCCTTAGGCACTGCACCACCAGAACTAGTTATCACAATAACTACATCATCTCAATATTGATTGGAATCATGAGTAAAACTAATAAAGCTAAAACTTCAAGGCTCCTCACTTTCATGGGTCCTTGAGGGCAAGGGAAGCAATGACATTTAATAGCCATAATTTTATATTCTTTTTGTTAAAAGGGGGCATAAAATTGTATAAGCTTCAGTCCTCAAAAAAAAAAAAAAATCCTATTTGCCCTTGATTGGTGTATATTGAAATATATATTTTATAAAATGCCTTTTTTACATAGTTTGCTTTTTATTTTATTTTTTATTGTGCTTTGAGTGCAAATTTACAAAGCAAATTTATTTTACATTCAACAGTTCATGCACATTTGATTTCACAGCCCCAATTACCATCACCAACCATAAAAAGCTCTCCTCCCCTCCCCTCCTTGTGACTACCACCTCCCTGTGCCCCTCTTAACTAAGCATTCCTGTCTGCCCAGCTTTCCCTCTATGCTGGCCCCCCTGGTGTCTCATGGCTGATTGCTCTAAGTGGTGTATCTCCCTAGAGTAGGTGGGTGCATCACTCTGGGGTAGGTGTTCTGCATGTAGGTCTTTCTACTGTTGGGCTGAGAGTCAATCCATGGAAGTGAGTCCATTTCTAGGCCTGAAGGTTAACCCTGAGCCATAGTCTCGGGGGTTCTACCAGGCTCTATCCAACCAGTAATTCTGGTCATCTTTGTGTTTTTGAATTTTGTTCTACATCTTTCCTCTCACTCTATCCAGGATCTCCAGTTTTGATACCTTTCCTAGCAGTTGGCATTGGTAGCTGGGCACCATCTAGTTCTTCTGGTCTTGGGGTCATGAAGGCTGAGGTCCTCGTGGTCCATCTTATCCTTGGACTAATTATTTCCAGATGACTTTGATTTTCTTCACTCTTCTATGCTCCAGATGAGAAGAGATAAATAGTTATATCTTAGATGGATGCTCAAAAGCTTTTAAGACCCCAGTTGCTACTCACCAAAATAGGCTGTAGAACAAGGTTTGTATATACTATGTTCTGCCAATTGAACATAATGTCCCCCAAGACTATAGTCCTGAGTCAGCAAGCCTAGTGATTCTCTCTCTCAAGGTGTTCGGCTGTCTCTGAGAAGTTACTCCAACTCAGTCTTCTGTTGCTTCTATAGTGTATGTGGCTAATTTTGTAGGACAAATGCATATGTAAAATTATCTTCAGCCAAATCTATCCTTGATCTAGGGTATATTCCTGTTCACATATGTGATAGTTGGGGCTGTGTGTCAACTTGGCTGGACCACAATTCTATGTTGTTTGAGCTGTTGTGGTGTGGTTGTTCCCATGATGGGATCAGATGACTATGCTCTGAGTGGCCAATCTGTTGAAGGGGAGTTTCCCTAGGGGTGTGGCCTGCTTCCAGTATATCCAAGGACATTCTGGGAAGAGAGACATTCTTCTGTGGATCAGGATTCTGTTGTGCTGCCTACAACTGTCCGTGAGTGAACAGTCCACCATTCAACCTAGAGATCTTGGATTCGTCATTTGTTGGAGTAAAAAGCAGTGTACTTCCTGCCAGCCTTGAGCTCCTCAGCCCCTGTGGTTGCAAGAGCCAGGAAAAGCCTGCAGCTTGACATTTGATCCAGGAACTTTGGACTTGCCAGCTTCTATAAGTGTGTGAGCCATTTCCCTAAGATAAATTTATATATATACATATACATATATATAAGCTTTACTGTTTTTTGTTTCTCTAGAGAACCCAGGGATACAGGTGAGGAGAGACAACTCAGGGACGCCCAAAGCAGTAAGCCAGAAGAGCAGGAGAAAGGGGATTAAAAGCCAGGAAGCCAGACAGAGGAACAGTCAGCCACAGGGACCCAGGTGGGGGTGATACGAGAGGTCTCCACACCAAGACAAACTTTTCTGTCAGTTTGTCCTACTGTGGTGACATGTAGACGT
>NW_006921683.1:6597641-6616046 GCF_000298275.1 Orycteropus afer afer
TCTCACCTATTTTGGTCATGTTGTCAGAAGGGACCATTCCCTGGAGAAAGATGTCATGCTTGGTAGGGTGGAGGGTCAACAAAAGAGGGGGAGGCCTTCAACGAGATGGATTGACATGGTGGCTGTGATGATGGGCTCAAGTATAGCAAGGATTGTGGGACTGGTGCGGGATCGGGCAGTGTTTCGTTCTGCTGTGCATGGGGTCGCTATGAGTTGGAAACGACTCGACGGCACTTAACAACAACAAGAGAACCCAGTCTAACACAACATACCTCCACCTGATCTTCTCACCTGTCTGTATTCATCCATCTGTACCCTGGTGTTTGGTGTTAGTCGTAATACAGTATTGTGCATGTGATAGTATTTGCCTCTGTTGTCTATATTTTATGTGCTCATTTCAGTGTCCTTCCTTTCCCCAATGTCATACTGCTGGTCACAGACTCTTCTCATACTGTCCCCCCTCTAACTCATATCAACATGTGACCCAAAACTAGCCTGAATTTTTTCCACCCCTTCCCTCCCATGGCCAATAACCAAAAAAGTGAATTTCCTTCCCTGAGTAAACTTTTCTTTGACTTTTTGCAACACTAGGCTCATACAATATTTGTCCATCTGTGATTGATTTACTTCACTCAGCATAATGACCTCCAAATTCATCCATGTTATGAGATGATTTGTATATTCTTCATTATTCTTTAAAGCTGCACAGTATTGCTTTCTTTCAATGAACCATAGTTTGGTTATCCATTCATCTGTTCATAAACATTTAGGTTGATTCTATCTCTTTGCTATAGTGAATTGTGCTGTGATAAACATGGGTGTGCATATGTCTGTTCATGTCTTGTCTCTCACCTCTTTAGGATATATTCCTAGTAACGGAATTGGTGGATCAAATAGTATTTCCATTTTCAGTTTTTTAAGGAAATGCCATACCACTTTGCACAATGGTTGTACCATTTGTATTCCTACCAGCAGTGTATGAGAGTTCCATTCTTTCTGCAGCCTCTCCAGAATTTGTCATTTTCTGTCTTGTTGAACTTTGCTATTATTACTGGGGTGAGATGATATCTCATTGTTGTTTTGATTTGCATCTCTGGTAGCACAGTGCCAAAGGCACTTGACTGCTAACCAGAAGGCTGGTGGTTCAATCCCACCAGCCAATCCTCAGAAGGAAGGTTGGGCAATCTACTTCCATGGTGATACTGCCTTGGAAACCCAAGGAGAGGTCGCTATGAGTCAAGTCCAACTCGACGGCACATAACAACAACAACAATGGCTAATAATTGTAAGCAATTACTCATGTGTTTGTTGGCCACCCGTATATCTTCCTGAGTGAAATGTCTATTCATATCCCTTACCCAGTTTTTAATTGTGTTACTTGTCTTTTTGGTGTTGAGGAGTGGAAGTTTTCTATCCATTTTGGAGATAAATCCCATGTCAGATATGTTCTGTTGTTGTTGTTGTTGTTAGGTGCTGTTGAGTCACCTCCGACTCATAGCAACCCTATGTACAACAGAGTGAAACACTGCCTGGTCCTGTGCAAGCCTCATGATACTTGCTATACCTGAGCCCCTCATTGCAGCCCCTAATTGTATCAATCCATCTTTTTGAGGGCCTTCTGCTTTGTTATTGACCCTCCACATTACCAACCATTATATCCTTCTCCAGGGAATGGTCCCTTCTGACAACATGACCAAAGAAGGTGAGACTATGTGGCCATTCTCACTTCCAAGGATCATTCCAGCTGTACTTCTTCTAGGACAGATGTGTTAATTCTTTTAGCAGTCCACGTACTTTCAGTATTTTTGCCAACACCACAAATCAAAAGCTTCAACTCTTCTTCACTCTTTCTTGTTCATTATCCAGCTCTCACATGCATAGGAAGTGATTGAAAATACCATGGCTTGGATTAGGTGCACCTTAGTCTTCAAGCAGGCAGATTTGCCCAATGTAATATATAATCTGATGTCTTGACTGCTTCTTCCATTGGTGTTGATTGTAGAACCAAGTAATATGAAGTCTTTGACAACTTCAATCTTTTCTCCATTTATCATGATGCTGCTTATAGGTCCAGTTGTGAGGATTTTTATTTTCTTTATATTGAAATGCAATCCATACTGCAGACTGTAGTCTTTAATCTTCATCAGTAAGTTCTTCAAGTCATCCGCACTTTCAGCAAGCAAAGTTGTGTCATCAGCATATCACAGGTTGTTAATGAGCCTTCCTCCAAACCTTCTTCATATAGTCCAGCTTCTCAGATTATTTGCTCAGCATACACATTGAATAAGTACAGTGAAAGGACCCAACCCTGATGCACTCCCTTCCTGATTTTAAACCATGCAGGATCCCTTTGTTCTGTTTGAACGACAGCCTCCTACTCTATTACAGGTTCCTCATGAGCACAATTAAGTGTTCTGGAATTCCCATTCTTCTCAATGTTATCCATAATATGCAAAGATCAACACACTTGAATGCTTTTGCGTAGTCAATAAAACAAGAGTAAACATCTTTCTGGTATTCTTTGCTTTCAGCCAAAATCCATCTGATATCAGCAATGCTATCCCTTATTCCATGTTCTCTTCTGAATAAAGATTGCATTTCTGGAAGATTTCTGTCAATATACTGGTGCAACCATTTTTGGATTATCTTCAGTTAGATTTTACTTGTGCCTGATGTTAATGATATCGTTCAATAATTTCCACATTCTGTGGGACCAACTTTCTTTGGAATGGGTAGAAATATGGATGTCTTCCAGTCAGTTGGCCAGGTAGCTGTCTTCCAAATCTCTTGGCATAGCAGAGTGTGCCTCCAGTGCAACATCCATTTGTTGAAACATCTCAGTGGGTATTCTGTCAATTCCTAGGGCCTTGTTTTTTTGCCAATTTGTTCAGTGTCACTTTGAATTCTTCCTTCAATATCATTAGTCTTTGATCATATGCTACCTCCTGAAATGGATGAACATTGACCGATTTTTTTGGAAGAGTGACTCTGTGTATTCCTTCTATCTTCTTTATTATTATTATTATTATTAATATTATTATTGTGATTTAGGTGCAAGTTTACAGAGCAGTTTGTTTTATATTCAACATTACGTGTATATTTAGTTTCACTTCCAATTTACCATCCCCAACCCTAACCCAGTCTCCTCCCCATCCTGCCCATTAATAACACCCCCCTGCCCTTAAAAGTTATTCACTCCTGTGTGTCCTGCATTTCCTCATGCGAATGTTGCCCCTCTGGTGCCCCATGGTAGATCACTCCAAGGGATGCCTTTCTATAGAGTATGTGGATGCACCACCCTGGGTTGAGTGGTCTGCATGTACATCTTATTTACTATTAGTCTGAAAGACAGCCCTTGGGAGTGAGTTTTATTCCAGGCCTAGAATGTATCCCAAGGCTATAGTATTGGGGGTCTCACCAGACTCCATCTGACCAGTAATTCTGGTCATTATTGAGTTTTGGGATTTTGTTCCATGTTTTTCCTCCCACTTTATCCAGGATCTCCAGTTTTGCTCCTTTCCTGAGTGGTTGGCATTGGTAGCCAGGCACCATCTAATTTTTCTGGTCTCGAGGTCCATTGTGTCCTAGGGCTGATTGCTTCCATATGCCCTTGTTATTTTTTTCACTCATCATTGCTTCTGATGATAGGAGACCATTAGCTGCACCTTAGATGGCCACTTGAAAGCTTTTAAGACCCCAGTTGCTAATCATCAATATAGGATAAGGAACAATGTATTTTGTTGTGCCAATTGAGTCTGGTGTCCCCCAGCAGACTCATCAGACTCCATCTTCTTTTCATGTTTCCTGCATCATTCAATATTTTGCCGATGGAATCTTTCAATATTGCAACTTGAGGCTTAAATTTTTCTTCAGTTCTTTAAGCTTGAGAGATACCGAGTGTGTTCATCCCTTTTGGTTTTCTAACTCCAGATCTTGCATATTTCATTATAATAATTCCCTTTGTATTCTCAAGCTGCTGTTTGAAATCTTCTGTTTAGCTATTTTATCTTGTCATTTCTTTCATTTGGTTTAGCTACTCTCCATTCAAGAGCAAGTTTCAGAGTCTCTTCTGGCATCAATTTTGGCCTTTTCTTCCTTTCCTGTCTTTTTAATGACTTTTTGCTTTCTTCATGGATGATGTTCTTGATGTACTCCCACAATTCCTCTAGTTTTCCATCACCGGTGTTCAACGCATCAAATCTGTTCTTTGGATGGTCTCTAAATTCAGGAGGGGTATAATCAAGGTAATATTTTGGCTCTCATGGATTTGTTTTAATTGTCTTCAACCTCAACTTGAATTTGCATGTGAGCAGTTGATGGTCTGTTCCATAATCACCTCCTGGCCTTGTTTTGGCTGAAGATAATGAGCTTCTCCATTGCCTCTTGCCACAGATATAGTCAATCTGATTCTTGAGTACTCCATCTGGTGAAGTCCATGTGTATAGCTGCTTTTTGTGTTGTTGAAAAAAGGTATTTGCTATGAATAAATTGTTGGTCTTGCATAATTCTATCATGCACTCTCCAGAGTCATTTCTATCAACAAGGCCATAATTTCCAACTACCAGTGATTCTTCTTTGTTTCCAACTTTTGCATTCCAATCACCAGTGATAATTAACACAACTTGATTGCATGTTTTGTCAATTTTAGACTACAGAAGTTGATTAAAATCTTTAACTTCCTCATCTTTGGCTTTGGTGGTTGGTGCTTAAATTTGAATAATAGTAGTATTAACTGGTCTTCCTTGTAGGTATTTGAGTATTATTCTATCATGGACAGCATTGTACATCAAGAAAGATTTTAATACATTCTTTGTGATGAGGAATGCCATGCCATTCCTCTTTAATTTGTCATTCCTGGCATAGTAGATCATATGGTTGTCTGATTCAAAATTTCCAAAACCAGTCCATTTCAGCTCACTAATGCCTAGGATATCAATCTTTATGCATTCCAATTGTTTTTTTGAAATTTTCCAATTTTCCTAAATTCATAGTTCATACATTCCATATTCTGATTATTAATGGATGTTTGCAGCTGTTTCTTCTCATTTTGAGTCATGACACACCAGCAAATGGAGGTCACAGAAGCTTAAGTCTATCCACATCATTAAGGTAAGTTTTACTCTAGGGAGGCAGCTCTTCCCCAATTGTATCTTGAGTGCCCTCTGACCTGAGGGGCTCATTTTCTGGCACTATATCAGACAATGTTTCAGGCTTATTCATAGAGGTTTCCAGTAATATATGAGACAGTGTTTCACTGTTATTCATAAGATTTTCCCTGACCAACACTTTGAGAAGTGGATGGCCTCTTTCTTCTTCCAAGACTATCTTATTCTGGAAGCTTTGCTGAACCTGTCCACCATGGGTAACCCTGCTGGTATTTGAAACACTGGTGGCATATCCTCCAGCCTCACAGCAACATGCAAGTGACCACAATATGGCAAATTGACAGACAAGTTTGTCTCCCTTAGTTGTTCAAAACCACTCTGCTCACATCCTGGTCTCCCAGATATGTTGTAGCCAAATATTTTTTCCCAATCTGTGGGTTGTATTTTTACCCTTTTGGAGAAGTCTTTCAAATTCTCATAAGAATTTAATTTTTAAAAAGTCCTAGTCATCTAGCTTCTCTTCCACTGCCTGTGCATTTTGGATTATGATTAATAGTCTATTCATGTCATATTAGGGCCCCTAGATTTGCCCCTATTTTATCTTTGATGAGCTTTATTGTTTTGGGTTTTACATTTAAGTCTTTGATCCAACTTGAGTTCATTTTTGTGTATGGGGTGAGGTATGGGTCTTGTTTCATTTTTCTGCAAGTGGATATCCAATTTTGTTAAAGAGGTTATCTCTTCCCCCATTTAAAGGGTTTTGACCATTTGTCAAAGATCAGCTGACAATAGATGGATGGGTCTATTCTTTTTTTTTTTTTTTCTGTCCATTGGTCTATCTATCCTTATACCAATACCACACTGTTATGACTACTGAGACTGTATAGTAAGTTTTGAGATCTAGGAGTGTGAGACCTCCTACTTTGTTTTTCTTCTTCAGCAATGTTTTGCTTATTCAAGGCCTCTTTCCTTTCCATATGAAATTAGTGATTGGTTTTTCCATGTCCTTAAAAAATGGTGATGGAATCTGGATCAGGATTGCATTGAATGTGTAGATTCTTTTGGGTAATATTGACATTTCCACAAATTTAGTCTTGCTACACATGAATAAGGCATGTTCGTCCATTTATGTAGATCCCTTGTAGTTTCTTGTAGTAGTGTTTTGTAGTTTTCTTTGTGTAGGTCTTTTGTGTCCCTGGAAAGATTTATTCCTAACTATTTTATCTTTTTAGCAGCTATTGTAAATGGTGTTGTTTTCCTTATTTCCTTTTCAGAAGCCTCTTTGTTGATGTAGAGGAATCCAAATGATTTTTGTATGTTGACCTTGTATCCTACCTCATTGCTGAATCTTTCCATTAGTTCCAGTAACTTTTCACTGTGTCTTTTTGCTTTTCTATATATAGGACCATGTCATTTGCAAATAGAGATAGATTTACTTATTTTTTGTAAATTTATACCTTTTATTTCTCTTTCTTGCCTTATTGCCTTGGTTAAGTGGCAACAGAAGGCATCCTTTTCTGTTTTCCATTTACAAGGGGAATGCTTTGAGTCTTTCTCCGTTAACAATAATGTTGGCTGTTTGTTTTATGTATATGTCCCTTATTATGTTGAGGATTTTCCCTCCCATCCCTATTTGGCTGAGTGTTTTGAACAGGAATCGGTGTTAGATTTTATCACATGCCTTTGCTGTGTCAATTGATCATATGGTTCTTTTGTTTTGTTTATGTGGTGGATTACATTGATTGTTTTTCTGAAGTTGAACCATCCTTTCATACCTGGTATGAATCCCACTCAGTCATGATGTATTATTTTTTTGATATGTTGTTGGATTCTGTTGGCTAGAATTTTGTTGAAGATGTTTGTGTCTATATTCATGAGGGATATTCGTCTGCAGTTTTCCTTTTTAGTGGTGTCTTTTCTTGGTTTTGATATCAGTGTTATGCTTGTTTTGTAGAATGAATATAGAAGTATTCCATCTTTTTCTATGTTCTGGAATAGTTTGAGTAGTATAGGTGTCAGTTCTTACCTGAAAGTTTGGTAGAATTCTCCAGTGAAGCCAACTGGGCCAGGACTTTTTTTTTGTGGTGAGTTTTTTAATGACCTGCTCAATTTCTTCCTTTGTTATGGATTTGTTAATGTATTCTATCTCTGCCTGGGTTAGTTTAGGTAGGTCTTGTGTTTCTAGAAACTTGACCATTTCTTCTAGGTTCTGGAATCTGTTGGAATCGAGTTCTTCATAATTTTCTGTTATAATCTTTTTATTTCAGTTGGTTCTGTTGTGATATCACCCTTTTTGTCCATTATTCAAGTTATTTTCTTCTTCCCTTTCTTTTCCTTTCTTGAATTTTCCAATGGTTTGTCAATTTTGTTAACCTTTTCAAAGAACCAGCTTATTGTTTTCTCTATTGTTATTTTATTTTCTGCTTTATTTCTGCTCTGATCTTTATTTATTATTATTGCTGGATATTGTAAGTTTCTTTTGTTGCTCTTTTTTTAATTGTTGGAGTTGTTGAGTTAAAGTGTTTATTTTGATTCTTTCCTGTTCTTTGATATGTGCATTTATTGTTATAATTTGACCTTCTGGGTACTGCTTTCACTGTGTCCTGAGGTTTTGATAAGTTGTATCTTCATTCTCATTTGTTTCAAGGAATTTTTTTTTTTTATTTCAAACTTTATTTCTTCTATTACCCAGTAGTTTTTGAGCAATGTATTATTCAGGTTCTACATATTTGATATTTTCCCCCTTGATCTTCCTATTATTGATTTCTAATTTTATAGCATTGTGACCTGAGAAAATGTTTTGTAGCATTTCAATGTTGTTGAATTTATTGAGGCTTGATTTGTGTCCTAACATATGTTCTATTCTAGAGAATGATCCATGTGCACTATAGAAAAATGTACTGTGTTTTTGTTGGGTGGAGTACTCTGTATATATCTGTGAGGACAAGTTTGTTGATTATGTTGTTGAGTTCTTCCGTATCTGTGTTGAGTTTTTTTCTAGTTGTTCTATCCTTCTTTGAGAGTGGTGTGTTAAAATCTCCTACTACTCTTGTAGAGTTGTCTATTTTTCCTTTCAATTCACTTAATATTTGCTTTATGTATTTTGAGCTCTTTCATTGGGTGCATAGGTATTTATTATGGTTACATCCACTTGGTCAATTGACCCTTTTAGTAGCATATAGTGTCCTTCTTTGTCCTTTATGCTGGTTTTTCACCTTGAAGTCTATTTTATCAGACATTAATATTGCCACTCTTGCTATTTTTTGGTTACCATTAGCTTAATATATTTTTTTCCACCCTTAATTTTTAATTTATTTTTGTCTTTGTGTCTAAGGTGGGTCGCTTGTAGGCAGCATATTGATGGGTCTTCTTTTCCTATCCAATCTGCCACTCTCTTTCTCTTGTCTGGTGCACTTAGTTCATTCCCATTGAGTGTAATTAGTGATAAGTATGAATTTTATTGCTGTCATTCTGTTATTGATGGTGTTGGTTATTTCTTTGTTCCAAATATTTTTCTGTGCTGAGTTCATTTTGTTATCAAGTGTTATTTCTCTTTTCTTCATTATTGTTGATTTTGTGCTTACTAAATCCATGTGTTTTTCTTCTTTCTGTTTGCTTAGAAAGAGAGTTAATTTTCTTCATGGTTACCTTGAAGTAAATTCTTATCTCCCTAGATTTTAAACAGTCTGTTCTATATTGCCCTGTCTTCCTCTCCACTTGGAAGTTTTGTAATTAAAACTTTTATTCTCTCTATTTGCTTTGTTGCTGGTGTCATCTGCAGATTGACTCCCTTATTTTTCTATGTACATTTATTTGTGAGCTTATTTTGAACATCTATTTCTGGTTTCATTTCTAAGTGATGGTGTCAAGTGTCTTGATTTTAATTTGTTGTTCTCTGTTGTGGGTTCTCTACTGGAAGGATTCCCTTTAGCATTTTTTGTAGGGTTATTCTCGTTTTTGAAAAGTCCCTTAATTTCTGTTTGTCTGAGAATGTTTTGATTTCACCCTCATATTTGAGGGATAGTTTGGCTGGATATATAATTCTTGATTGACATTTCTTTTCCCTCAGGGTTTTATATATGCTATTCCATTGCCTTCTTGCCTGCAAGGTTCTGGTGAGAAATCAGAGCTTAGTCAAATTGGTTGTTTGTTTTAGGTGACATTTTGTTTTTCCCAAGCTGCCCCCAAGATTCATTCTTTGTCTTTGGTTTTGGAAAATTTGATTATGATATGGTGACTTTCTCTTGGGATCTATCCTGTATGGGGTTTGTTGAGTTTCTTGGATAGATAGCTTTTCTTCCTTCATAATATGAGGGAAGTTTTCTGTTAGCAAATCTCCAGCAATTTTCTCAGTATGTGTTTCTTTTTCTTTCTTTCTTTTTTTTTGCCTTCTCTTATTTTGGTATTCCAGTCAGGCATATGCTGTTTCTTTTCATTCATCTCATATAACTCATAGGTTTTCTCCATTTCTCTTAAATCTTTGTTCTGATTTTTCTTCATACAGGCTGGCATCAATGGATTTGTCTTTTAGCTAGGAAATACCTTCTTCAGCCAGTTCTAATCTACTTTTTTATCCTTCCACTGTGTTGTCTATCTCTGTAATTTTGGTGTTCATCTTCTGGATTTCTAATTGCTGTTTTTGCATGACTGCTAATTGTGTAATTACCTTGTTATTTTGTTCTTGAATGACTTTCCTGAATTCTTCCAGGATCTGTCTTCTCATTCTTTCTATTTATGGCTTCCTATGGCTTTTGAAGGGTCCTCTATATATTACTTCTGATTTCCTTATTGGATAGTTCTATTGCTTGTTCTTCTTTTACAATAGATAATTCTTTAGTCTGGGCTTTTATTTCTATTATCTTGTCCTGTTTTTTGTTTGATTTGAGGTTTTCTGTTGTTTCCTAGGCATTTTGAAGTTGTTGTCTTTAATTATTAGTTATGTATTGATTTGATTCACCCTGACTTAATGTTTTACTGTATCTGAAAGTGTGGGGTAGGTGTATTTTTTTGAGTATTAACTCATCTGTACTGGGTTGTTCTCCAGCTCTCCCTGTGTTGGTGGAATCACTGGTGGGGATGTGAGTGCAGGTCTCTGTTTGTCGTAAAGAGGATTTGGAATTCGGATGAGCGGGTGTTGTCCACTGTCTGTCCTTAATCCTGTGGCACAAAAGCTATTGGTTTTACCTATCAAGTGAGGTGTTCATATAATAGCTCCATTGCCTAGTGGAAGTTTTCTGTGTTTCTCCTATTAGATGAGGCAGGGGAGAAAAGGGGGAAAAAAATAAAAACACTCCAGAATCAAACCCCAGGATGGAAAGGCAGAAGGAGTTTTCTGCATATGGGCCAATATAATCTCAATCAGAGCCCCAGCTCACCTCAAAAAATTCACAGTGGGCTATTCTGAGTCCTCAGTGCCTATGGGTTACATGATTTTTTTTTTCCCCCCTTCCTTCCCTCCTCCTCAACCTCTTTTGTATTTTTAATGACTCCTCTCTGTCTCCATCTCCACTTGCTGGGAAAGTTTGTATAATTTTCCCAGTTGTTTAATCTGCTCTCTTTATTCACATTCACTGAATCTAATACTTTATCTTCTCCTTAGATGCTCATAACTCCAGTATCATTATTTGGATCTGCTTTACCTAGTTATTTAGAATCTCAGTTAGAAAAGGAATTAAACATGCAGGCTATCCATACAACACCATCTTTCTCCTCATAGCTTTTTATACTTGAAAGATTTTAGTATTGCTGATGTGGTGTTTTTGATGATCACTGTATTGTTTTTCTCTGGAGACACATATGTTCTGACACCAAATTATGTCAATAAAAATTGCAACAAAAAATAGACTGGATAAAACCAAACCAGACCAAACTCACTGCCATTGAATCTATTCTGACTCATATTGACCCCCATTGAGTTTCTAAGGCAGTAAATCTTTATGGAAGTAGATTGCCCCATCTTCCTTGTGGGGAGTGGCTAGTGGGTTTGAACCACCAACCTTCTGATTACCAGTCAAATACCTAACGCACTGTGCCACCAAAGACAGGGTCAAATTAATTCTATAGTTCTGATGTAATTGTCAGGACCTCCATGGAGAGACTAAGAATGTGTTAATCAGCTTCCCTCAATAGTTAATTCTCATTAATAGTTTCCCACACCCACCTTCTCTAATTTGCTAGATTCAAAAGCAGGAATGAAAAAATCTCTTGTATTAAGCCTACTCAGTGGACTTAGTTCACCTCAGGTCATGGTTATATCTTGGTTTTCCTAAAACACTAGTTGTCATTGAATCAACTCCAACTCATGGTGACCCCATGTGTGTCAGAGTTAAACTGTGCTACATAGGGTTTTCAGTTGCTGATCTTTCAGAAATAGATCACCAAGCATTTCTTCTAAGGCATATCTGAGTGGACTCAAACCTCTAATATTTCAGTTAGCCCTCCAGCATATTAACTGCACCACCCACGGACTCCCTTATTTTCCTAGGGCTGCTATAATGGAAATACAAGTGGTGGCTTTCCAGAACAGACATTTATTTTCTCACAGTTCTCGAGGCTAAAAGTCCAAATCAAGGTCTCAGCCATGTTGATTCCTTTGCTGTAGGTAGTCCAAGGCATTCCTGTGTTCTTGTCTCATAGAAGATCCTCACATATCTTCTATTTCCTCCATCCCCCTATCCCCATCCCCACCCCTGCCACTACCCAATTTGTGTGTCTTTGTTTAATTTAGAACACACCCACTTGGGTATAATCTATTTAACGTAACAAAGAATTTCCAAACAGGATCACACCTACAGATTCAAATTGTTAGGATTCTAACACATGTTTTTTGGGGAACACAGTTCAGTCTACAGCAAACTGTCACAATGATTTGAACAGGCTGATTCTAGCCACGCTGTGCAGCAATTGAGAGCAGTGAGGTGCTCCTGGAATCTCCCTTGGCCCCTGGTAGCTATAGCTGATTCATTCGCTTCATGGATTTTCAAGGAATGTGGTGTTTGCACCAGTCAATCCTGACTACTGCTTTTGGGCTGGGGATGTGCTGAACCTAGGCTGGTCACTCCTGTCAGAAATTTAACAAATTCTAAATGACAGTCCTTTCAAAGGCATCAGACTTAATAATGGTGATAAAAATGAGAAAGACAGTGCTTGCATCAGGGAGTGTAAATTCAAATTCAGGAAGGGCCTTTAATCTTTAATCCCCTTGTGAACTGTTCATCTATTGCAGGGTAAAGAGAATTCAAATCTGTGTTGCTTCCAAAAGTAGTAATGTATGAACCTAACCACAATCACTTGGCTATTGCCAAATTCAAGAGAACCCATTATCCAGCCCACCAAACCCACTGTCCTTGAGTCAGTCCTGACTCATAAGGACCCTATAGGACAGGGTTTCTGAGGCTATTACTCTTTATGGAAGCAAACTGCTGCATTTTTCTGTGGAGCAGTTGGTGGATTCGAACCACTGACCTTTTAGTTAGCTGCCAAGCACTTTAACCACCACAGCACCAGTGTTCCTTGTGAACCCACTCTCATGTAGGTTAACAAACAGTATATTTTAGTAGAAAGAATTTTAGAGTCAGATTCACAGAGGCCATAATACAGAAATGCTATTTAACTAATTGTTATATCTCTTGGACAAGTTTCTTACTCTCTCTGAGACTCAATTTCCTCATATATAAAATAGTGACAATAATGCCTATTTTAGAGTTATTTTAAGGATTTAATCTAATGAAAATGCAACTATATATTGAGAGGCACAAAGTAGGCACTCAGTATATTTTGGATCATAATGATAATTATAATGAGTAAGTTATACTAAGGCCATACTGTGTACCTTGAAATACAGCAAGTCAACAATATACATAGCACTGTGCAATGCAATTTCAAATATTAATATGACATGATATATTGAATCTGTCACTAGCATCAAAAAGACTCCAGAGTCATTTGAATCTGGGAGTTGACAATTACTAAAAAAATTCCTTCAGAGAAATATGGCCACTCCATTATAGCATATTAATTCTAGAAAGTGTTTGATCTTTTATTAATAGCAAGAAATGGTAATAATATTTACTGCAGATGGAAACTCCATTATACCTCAGCCACTGAATTATATGCTTTACATATATTATCAAAAAACAAACAGTGGCTGTCGAGTGTTTTCTGATTTTTGACAACTCCAGTTGTGTCAGAGTAGAACTGTGCTCCATAGGGTTTTCAATGGCTGATTTTTCAGACCACCAGGCCTTTCTACTAAGGCACCTCTGCGTAGATTTGAACCGCCAATTTTTGTTTAATACCACGCAGGAAACAGAAATATAGATCTCAGAGACTAAACTAATCTGCACAGGTAGCTTATATACAAACAATGTACAGCCAAATAAATCTAGTTCCATATCATGTACTTGCTCATATCCATATAAGCCCCCTTCCTTGCCCTCAGGGAGCTTAGGAGCAGATGGGCAGACATGGTTTAGTTGTCTTATCAAGGCAAGATATCTTATGTGCCAAGATCCCCAAGTGCATCCCAGGCAGCCAGGGCTATGCAGCCCAGAGAAGGTGCAATTTGACAGAGAATTCTGAAAATAATTCCAGGCACCAAAGCACAACATTTGACCTCCAGACTTTTTCATTTGTTTGTATTCATAAGTCTCAATATAATTTCTCCTTTTCTGCCTGAATAAATCTTTTCATTTGTATTGATTTCATACTTGTAGTATTTAATTTTTTCATTCATATTCTTCTCATGCTTTGGAATAAAGATTCATACTGTTTTGTTTGACTGGTTGAACTTTATTTCTTTGCCTCTTTGTTTTTAATTCCATAAAGCCAGAATTAATAGTGATATGAGTTTTTGTTTCCATTTGGTTTCAGGAAATTCAAAACAAGAGATCATTGTTTTCTGATATTTAATTATACAGACAGTGCCAAAATATACATTTTTATAATTTTTTTTGATTCTCACTTTCTGAATTCAATGTTTCATTTTTGTAGTACATTCAATACAATAATAATCTTTCACACTTATATATAAAGTTTAAAGAATTTAATTTGTTTTATTTTTTAATCAAAATCTGCAAATACTCTTGGAGTTTAATGTTTTAAGAAAAGAGTCCTTTAAGCTATTGAGCCATCTTATACTTTATCAAAGTCCTTTCACATTTATTCATTTGAGTTTCTATACAATTTTATGATCTGGGCCATATACTCAATAACTAATTCCTTTAAACACTGGTAAATTGGAGGCATGAGGCTTTGTCTTCTTACTAAAATTACAGTAGAATTAGTAGAGAAAATGAGTCTGGAAAATAGCTATTTCATTTTTTGAAGTATTCGAGAGATTTGCATTGGCCTCTTTGATGTTGAGCACTGAAAAATTTCCCACAAAGAGGCTTCAGCAAACACAGTATCTCCTGCACTTTCTTACCCTTAAAATTCTATTTGAGCCCAAGACATAATGTATCAATTACTGGATTCTGCACACTATATTTTTAGGTTCCTTTTAAAGAATGTGTGACATATATATTATTTGCACTGAATGAGAGAAGTATCTATGATATACTGTTAAATTTTAAAAACAAGTTAGAGATCATTATATATATTAGGTATTTAAAAGCAAAAGTCTTGAGCCAGATTGCCTTGGTTCAATTTTACTCTCTTATCTACTAGTTGTGTGACTCTGACCAGTCACTTAAATCTCTCTGTGTCTCAGCTTTCTCATCTGACCATTAAATAGTAGACTCAATTCAAAGGATTGTTGTGAGAAATAAATGTTTTAGTACATGCAAACACAGAACAGTGTCTGGCACATAGTGAGAACTTAAAAAGACACACATATAATTTAAAAAAAGAAATAATTCTGGAAAGGCATATGTAAATACTTTCTCACTAAGTAAACTCTTACTAGTGGTTACTTCTGGGGCATGGGAATGAAAGAGACAAGGGCAAGTGGACTGAGGCTTTGCTTATACATTTAGGTATTTGCAAATTTTGCTTGTTCGTTGCAGATCTGCTTGCAAGGGTAGTGGCAAGGAAAAGACGGGAGCTTGTGTTGGTGTGCTCCATCACATTTACAATTAGCTGTGTGAATAATAGCCACTTGGGGGTAGCAGTATAAAGGAAATGGTGAGATCGAAACCTGTAGGGCTCTGAGGTCATTATGATGTTTGTCTTTAAATCATAAAAAAAAAAAAAAAAAAAACTTAGAAAGCATGTCCCAGAAAGAACAATAGAAATCAAAATAAAATTGCAATATCTTGTTTTCATTTCCATAGTTTCCTATCTTTTACACAACACTCTTTTATCTCTGAAAATTTATGTCTTTACCATTTACAAAAAGCTTTGCTGAATATTCTAAAGCCATCTTTTATATATATAACTTTTTACTGTGGTTTGGGTGAAAGTTTACAGAATATATTGGTTTTCCATTCAGCAATTCAAACACATTTTGTTTTGTAACATTGATTGCAATGCATACAATGCAACAGCACTCTTTCTGCTTCCTCCCTGCGTTTCCCAATTCTATTCATCCTTCTTTCCTATCATTTTTTTTTAATGCTTATTGTAATTTGGGGCGCTCTGGTAGCGTAGTGCCTAAGGCACTTGACTGCTAACCAGAAGGCTGGCGGTTCAAACCCACCAGCCACTCCTCAGAAGGAAGGTTGGGTAATCTACTTCTGTAGTGATACTGCCTCGGAAACCCAAGGAGGGGTTGCTATGAGCCAGGTCCAACTCGACGGCACATAACAACAACAACAACAACATTGTAACTTGGGTGAAAGTTTACAGAGCAAATATGTTTTCCATACAGCAGTTCATACACATTTTGTTTCACTCACTGCAATTTCCCACAGTGTAACAGCTATCTTTTCACTTCCTCCCTGTAGTTACCTCTTCTCTATGTCCTTCTTTCCTATCTTTCTTATCTCCTCTTGCCTTTTGAGCACATACTCCCCTTTTGGTCTCCAGTGGTTGATTGTTCTAAGGAGTGTATACCTCCCTGGTGTTACTGTTCACCTTATAAGCCTATCTATTGTTTGGCTAAAAGTTGAGCCACAGGAGTGAGTTCAGTTCCAGGCTTGAAGGGTGTCTAAGGGCCATAGTCTCAGCGATTCACCAGTATGTATCTAACCAGTAAGCCTGGTCTTTTTTATGATTTTGAGTTTTGTTTCACATTTTTTTCCCACTGTATCCAAGACCTCCTATTGTGATCCCATTCAGGGTGGTCAGCAGTAGTAGCTGCGAACCATCTAGCTCTTCTGCCTTATGATTGTGGAGGGATTTGTGTGGTCCATTAGTCCTTTGGACTGATTATTTCCTTGTGTCTTTTTTTTTTTTTCTCACTTTGCTCCAGATGGGAAAAGACCAATAATTGAGATGGTTGCTTATAAGCTTTTAAGACCCCAATCACTACTCACCAAAGTAAGAAGTAGAACATTGTCTTTGTGGACTATGTTTTGCCAGTTGACCTTCGTGTCCCCTGAGACTATAGTCCTAAGCACCCTCAGCTCCCAGGCCCAATGACTCATTCCCTCCACATGTTGGTTATGGCTAAGAGGTTTTCAAAATTTTGCTCCTTGTATGTTCTACTATATTTAAAGATATATTTGTAGCACATATATATATACTATGCAGAAATATCCCCTATCAAACTATACATATTTGTGAGTGGTGTCCTGTTAATCTTCCCACACTTATTCAGTTTGCATGCCTAACTAACTACATGCCCACTCACAGATCATTCTTATTACTGTATTGCAGGATTGTATAGGTAATAATATTTACCTCTGTTGCCTTTAACTCTTTTTTTTTTTTTTTTTAACACTACAGTCTAGGGAACATCTTTTTTTTTTTTTTAATTTTATAGTGCTTTGGGTGCAAATTTACAGAGCAAAACTTGTTTTACATTCAACAGTTCATATACATTTCATTTCATGCTCTGATTACCATCCCGACTATAACAAACTCTCCTCCTCTCTCATCCCTATGACTACCCCCTCCCTGCACTCTTAACTATGCACTGCTGTCTGTCCAGCTTTCCCTCCATGTGAATGCTGCCCCTCTGGTGCCCCATGGCCGATTGTTCTAAGGGGTGCATCTCCCTAGATTAGGTGGGTACATTGCCCTAGGGTAGGTGTTCTGCATGGAAGTTTTTATACTGTTGGGCTGAGAGCCAATCCATGGGAGTCAGTCCAATTCTAGGCCCAAAGAATAACCCGGGGCCATAGTCTTGGGTGTTACACCAGACCCTATATGACCAGAATTACTGGTTCTGTATTTGTTTTTGTATTTTGTTCCACACTTTTCCTCCTACTCTATCCAGGATCTCCAGTTTTGATACCTTTCCAAGTGGCTGGCATTGGTAGCCTGGTATCATCCAGTTCTTCTGTTCTCATGGTCCATCACATCCTTGGACTAATTGTTCCCAGATGCCTTTGATTTTCTTCACTCTTCTTTGCTTCAGATGAAAGGAGACCAATAGTTGCCTCTTAGATGGCCACTCAGAAGGTTTTAAGACCCTAGTGGCTACTCACAAAAGTAGGTTGTGTTGCCTTTAATGCTTGTGCTCCTCTCAGTCTCTTCCTTTGCATTGATCATTTTGTACTGACCTCTCCCTTATTGTATATTGACTTTCCCTTCTCCCAAGTTAATATACATCTACTCTCTAGCCCTATAGTCATCTTGCTAGTTTTGTTGTGTTTTTCCTATTACTTGTGGGATTTTTCCACTTTGGATCGTGATCTTCTCCTCTACCATTTCTCCCTCATCTGTAGAATTCATTTTCATCTTAAGGTTTTTAGCTTTCAGGTTATTGAGAGAAATCACAATTCATGTCTTTTTTCTTGCCTAATTTGCTTTGGTAGCATAGTGGCTAAGACACTTGCCTGCTAACCAGACGGCTGGCGGTTCAAACCCACTAGCCACTCCCCGGAAGGAAGGTTGGGCAATCTACTTCCGTAGTGATACTGCCTCGGAAACCCAAGGAGGGGTCGCTATGAGTCGGGACCGACTCGACGGCACATAACAACAACAACAATTTGCTTTTATAAGGAAAATTAAATTATATTAATAACTATATGCATCAAATATTGATGCATTAAACATTTTTTCTATCTGAGGAGCTATTTTATTTTAATCCAGTTAGGGATTCCCAGATTTTTTTTTTTTTTTAATTTATTTATTGTGATTTGGGTGAAGATTTACAGAGTGAATTCACTTTCCATACAGCAGTTCACATATACTTTGTCTCATGTCATTGACCACAGTTTACAATGCAACAGCTCCCCTCCCATTTCCTCCCCAT
>NW_006921683.1:6619391-6620536 GCF_000298275.1 Orycteropus afer afer
CATCAGGGGCGTTCAGGTCCCTGCCAGACCGCAGCTCTGTATGTCTCCTTTTTTGGTATTTTCACGCAAATTCTTCTGCTAGTTGGGGTTTAGTCTACTTCTGTATCCTTCCCTTCAAGGCTCAGCAGTCCAAGATTATCTTCTGTATCTGTGTCAATTGGTTTCCCTTTTCTTTGTTGAAGAGGGTCTGTGCAGTCCTTCTGCCTAGTCCGCCATCTTGCTGGAACTCCTCCCAGACAGATTTTGAGACTAGAAAAGGGAATAAAATAACTTTGATATTATCCTAAAAATGACTTGAAGCCTAAAGGTAAAATGAAAATACATATATGCAAGGAGTGATGTTCCAAATATTTAACCATGGAAGGGCACAGGTAACTGACAGTGCCAATGGGCACCTCACTAGGGGCACCTTACTGGCATATCCCAGGGACCTCAGTATTGTATGTATGGGGAAGCAGGAGAGGAAGGACTCACATACTGAATAATGGCAGTGTGTCAGATGCATTGCAAATTATCTCGTTTAATCCCTTTAACCATATATGGGTATCTGTATTCTTAATTTTCTGAGGAGGATATTGAGGACCTCAGAGGTTTAATAACTAACCTGAGGTCACACAGCTTGTAAAGGAGGAACTGCAACTCAACTGCAGGCTATTTAATGCCTTTCAAGACCCTCATTTTTCTGGTTTTTGGCCATTGGTGTTCAATGCATCAAATCTATTCTTTAGATGGTCTCTAAATTCATCCTCATCTAAATTCATCTGAAAACCAGAAGAATTGCAGGATGACATCCAGAACATCATCCAGGAAGAAAGCAAGAGGTCACTAAAAAGACAAGAAAAGAAGAAAAGACCAAAATGCATGACAGAAGAGACTCTGAAACTTGCCCTTGAGTGGAGAGTAGCTAAAGCAAATGGAAGAAATGATGATAAAAAAGCGGAACAGAAGATTTCAAAGAGCAGCTCAAGCAGACAAACCCAATTACTATAATGAAATGTGCAAAGACTTGGAATTAGAAAACCAAAAAGGAAGAACAAGCTCAGCATTTCTCAAGCTGAAAGAACTGAGGAAAAAATTTAAGCCTTGAGTTGCAATAATGAAAGATTCTATGGGCAAAATATTGAATGATGCAGGGAACATCAAAA
>NW_006921683.1:6621251-6674936 GCF_000298275.1 Orycteropus afer afer
AACAGAACAAGGGGACACTGCATGGTTTAAAAGCAAGAAGGGAGTGTGTCAGGGTTGTATCCTTTCCCCATACTTATTCAATCTGTATGCTGAGCAAATAATCTGAGAAGCTGGACTATATGAAGAACGTGCCATCAAGATTGGAGGGAGAATCATTAACAATCTGCAATATGCTGATGACATAACTTTGCTGCTTGCTGAAAGTGAGGATGAATTGAAGCACTTAGTGATGAAAATTGAATACAGTCACCAGTATGGATTACATGTCAATATAAAGAAAACAAAAATCCTCACAACTGGACCTGTAAGCAGCATTATGATAAATGGAGAAAAGATTGGAGTTGTCAAAGATTTCACATTGCTTGGTTGTACAATCAACGCCAATGGAAGCAGCAGTCAGGACATTAGACGATGTCCTGGGCACTGGGCAAGTTGGCTGCAAGGGACCTCTTTCAAGTGCTGAGGACCAAGGATGTCTCCTTGAGGACTAAGCTGAACCTGACACAAGCCATGATATTTTCAATTGCCTCGTATGCATGTGAGAGCTGGACAATGAATAAGGAAGACCAAAGAAGAATTGATGCTTTTGATTTGTGGTGCTGGTGAAGAATGCTGAAAGTACCATGGACTGCTAAAGAACTAACAGATCTGTCCTGGAGGAAGTGCAGCAGGAATGCTCCTTGGAAGTGGAAATGGCCAGACTTCATCTCACCTACTTTGGTCATGTTGTCAGAAGGGACAATTTCCTGGAGAAGGAGGTCATGCCTGGTAAGGTGGAGGGCTGACAAAAAGAGGAGAAAGCCTTCAGCGAGATGGATTGACACGGTGCCTGCGACAATGAGCTCAAGTATAAGCAAGGATCATGGAGCTGACACAGGACCAGGCAGTGTTTCGTTCTTCTGTGCATAGGGTCGCTATGATTCGGACATGACTCTACGGCACCTAACAACAACAGCAACAACAATACCCTCATTGCCTTTGGAGCATGTAACAAGGGTTACATGTGTGAGATCAAGTGCAAATTCAAGACAGCCAAGAGTGATTACAAATGATGTTTATATACATGTAATGCTGTTTTCCTCAGAAAGCTTCAACTGTGTTGTGTCCAGATGACCATTCTCAGAGATGTGACAATGACAGGGTTATTTGTGAATTCCCCTTGCTTGCCCTGTGGCAATACCAAGTAATAAAAGGAGTTGCTAGATTACTGCCCAGTCATCTAGGGGATACTCTTTCCTGCCTACAGCTTCCCATCTTAAAAAATGGATTCCACTGGATTCTTTCTTTCCTTGGCTCGGTCCCAATATCTAAGTTTTCCCCAAGTAGCTTCTTAGCCTTCTGTACACCTTCCTGTAGAACATCCAGTGCTTTGTACCATCCCATCCAAGTAGTTTTTGTTGTTAGTTTCCTTCATCAAGTTATTAAAAGTACAGTTCATAATAATGAAAAGGATATGCACCATAGATTGTGTTCTTTATATACGTTATTTCATTGAACCCTCAAAGCAACTAAATGATATATTTATCTCCACTTCACATTCCACTTTAACCAAACTTTTTAAAGATTAGTTCATTTATCCACAGCCACTCAGAAAATAATTTGTAGATCTCATGTGTAAGTTTACCAGCTAGACCCCACAGTCTGTGCTCCTCCCACTACTGTAAACTGCCTCTCTTGTCTCATGTCATTGTTAGGTAGTGTTGAATTGGCTCCAACTCAGTGCAACCCTACGTACAACAGAATGAAATGGTGACCAGTCCTGTGCCATCTTCACAATCCTTAGTGTGTGCAAGTTCATTGTTGTGGCCACTGTGCCTTCTGTCATAGGGGTCTCATCTGTCAGTAGTATATCAGACAATATTCTGTTGTGATCCATAAGGTTTCATTGAAGTAGATTGCCAAGCCTTTCCTCCTAGCCTGTCTTGTTTTGGAAGCTCTGCAGAACCCTGTCCACAAGGAGTGGCCCTGCTGATAGTTGAAATACCAGTGGCATAGCTTCCAGCATCAGAGCAACATGCAAGCCACTACAGTATGACAAACTGACAGATGGTCATTCAAGTTTGTGCTTATCAAATATTCCTGCCACCTTTACCTTTTTTCCAACATTGACAGAGTGGAAGAAATCCCTCTGAGTCTGCTACAGGAAAGAAATTGTTCTAGATCTTAAAGTACAAAATTTATAGGAGAAGATGGAATCTTTTATCAGGGGGTTCATGGTGTCACAGGAGAGACAAATAGAAATAATCTATGCTCTAACAGAAGTACGTGCAAAGTACTCTGGGAGCATCAAGGAGTGGATTTTGCATGGGCTATTCCCTTTTCTTGGAATGGAGTGCTTTCTTTCTTTTGGCAGTCTTTCTTATTCCTCAAGATTCACAAAATATCCTCACAAAATCAAGCCAAGCCAATCACACTAGTGAATTTTATATGCATTTTCTTTTTATACTTAATGACTTTCTATTGCAATTATTTTGTCTACTTGATAGTGTCACCAAAAAGTGATTCTTGAAAGCAAAGACTGTATTCCCAGTCTAAGCACCCAAACTTACTTTCTATGTGGAAAAATGATGGAAGTTTTGAATAGGTGAATGTGAGACTCATTCTCTTGGGGAAGACAAAGAGTATGATTTACAGAGTAGTTTTAGAGCTGATTCTTGAAGAAACTAAGAGTTTGCCAGGTTAGTAAGTGTCAGGACATTTTCCAGATTTTTTGAGCAAACTGAAAGCTGCAATGTTTTTCTGGATTTCTGTTCTCTCTCTTTACATGGGTTTCTCAAACTCAGAACTATTTCCTTCTTTGGCCGGATAATGGGTTGTTGTGGGCACTCTCGGGTTTGGCAGCATCCCTGGCCTCTACCCACTAGTAATTAGATTGTCCCCAAGTTGTGACAACCAAAAATGTGTCTAGACATTGCCAAATATACCCGTGGGGACAAAATTACCCCAGTTGAGAACTACTGCTTTATACGCAATAAATATTAGCTCTTCTTAGCTATGAAAAAGGCCATTTTATAAAACCAATCAATTATCTCTGCCATCCAGTCGGATCTGACTCATAGTGACCCCTCCTTGGGTTTCCAAGGCAACATCACTATGGAAGTAGATTGCCCCACCTTCCTTCTGAGGAGTGGCTGGTGGATTTCAACTGCCAGCCTTCTGGTTAGCAGTCAAATGCCTTAAGTTAATCTTATCTTTTTGAGAAACTAGTACGTACATCCAGGATATAGTAAGTGTTATCTGCAAACTGTATCTACTCCTCAAGTATTTTAATCCCCATTTTTTAGATGAGGAAGCAGGATCAGAGTATTTAGGTCATTTGAACATGTAGCAGAATCTGTTACATTTCCTGACCCTCATGCACCATGGCAAGGCTTGTTACACTGTTTCGTGAATGCTTCCTGCATTACTTCTGCTTTCTTTTGCAAACATATTGCTGTACATATAAATGGGGGGGTAGCTGAATTTTTAAAAGAAACCAGATGTGTGAACTATGTCCAGATATACAAGTAAAGACTGATAAACATGGACTTTGAAAAACAATAACTTAAATAACTTAATCAAAAAATATAAATATTAATCAAAAAGAACTTTCTTTACGAGATGCCCTTTCAGTACGTAAACTACCATTAGA
This sequence comes from Orycteropus afer afer, assembly GCF_000298275.1. Lineage (NCBI taxonomy): Eukaryota > Metazoa > Chordata > Mammalia > Tubulidentata > Orycteropodidae > Orycteropus > Orycteropus afer. Next base: position 6,624,883 of record NW_006921683.1, read on the forward strand.
AATATTTAGCATGACTGTTTTCAGTAGATTTTTAATCAGAAATGATTTCTACAGTTATATTAGCTAGAATGGTTTTTCAGAACTCCTTATCCTCTATAACAAAAGCACAATACTCAAAATAAATGACAATAAATAAATATTCAGAATGGAGGAAAAGTAATAACTGAATGGTAGGTCATACAGGTTTTCAGTAGAACTGAATCAGTCTGTGCTCCTTCCATCTTTTCTCCCTGAGAAAAGAGTAACCTCAGGGATGATAAATTGGCCACTCTCGGGGCAAAGCTGTCTCACTAATCACTTTTTAATTGCTTTACTATTGTCTACATCCTGCTGTTTCTTTAGAAATTCTGGAAACAATTTGAGGCATGAGAGTGTTAATGTGGATAATCGTTAATCCAATTTATATTTTGGTTTTTGAGGTAAACCTATGTTATTTTAGCAGCAAGTGCTATGCATAAGATGTACTGATGCAAGTACGTTTCCAGGCATCTTTCATTTCTGTCATCAAATTGAATAAAATTTATGAAAGGCAGCAAAAAAAAAGGAGGCACCATGATGCTTCAACTTTTAGAAAACAAGCTTTCTTTCTTTCAAATGAGATTTCATTCCCGTTTTGGCATCCTGAATTGTTTTCTTCACAACATGAGCAATTGCGCCATATTAGGGCACATCTTTTCCCTTTGCCGCTTGAAATGAATAACAAAAGCCAACTTCACCAAGTTTGATTGTGACTGAGCAAGTCTGAAAAAGTTTGATTCCCTTTAAAGACACGTTTGATTGCAAAGGCTTTGTTGACTCTGTTTGATATCCTCCAGGGAACGCATGACTGAGCTAAGCTGAAGTTCCCAGTCACCAGCTTGGGGAGACCGGCGGCTGCTTTACCGCCAGTTTGCAGAGAACTTGTTCTCCGAGTCTGTTTTGCCACCTAGTGACCATCTAAAGTATTTCCTTTCACCGATAGCCTTTAGAAAAAGTCATTTAAGCTGTTCAATGCGGTAATGAATTATGACAGAAAGTCTTAGCAAGAGTACAAAGAAAGACCCAAAACAACTCCTGAAACATTATTCATACTGTATTTCAAATAGGTAAAAAGTGTAAAAGTTTGTCTTAGGAAAAAAAATATTGTTGCAAACTGCCACTGCCCTTTAATGGTTTTCTTTTTTTGGAAAAAGTAAATTTTAAAAGACATAAAATTAATTTACATTTATAGAAAACTAATTTGAACATTTTAAATAAGTTCAGGAGGTTTAAAACTTAAGAACCCCCAGGCCTTTTTTTTTTTTTTTTTCCAGAATAGGTACTGCAAGGATGACTTAGAGAAAATAAAATGAGATTGTCTCTCTGGAATTCATTGAAACCAAAATGCCTCACATTTTCATTGGCCTTTCAGATTTCTCTAAGCACTATTACACGTGTTTTCACACTGGATGTTAACTTTTTATTATTTTAAAAGGCTATCTATAGATTTTAGGCCCCTGAGTGACATAAACAGTTTTCCCTCACCTGCTAACCGATTTTAGCAGTTCCAATCCACCCAGCTGCATCGTGGCAGCCTGGTGATATGCTTCCATAAAGATTACAGCCAAGAAAACCTTAACACATGGGGTCTCTCTGAGTCAGAATCTACTCAATAACACTTATATATTTCACAGATTTAAACCTTTGAAAGCTTTTATTTCATAGAAGGAAGGAGGAAAGTTTCCCATAATTATCCTTTACTTTTTCCTAAACTCAGTACTCTCAAATTTTTTTCATATTTTCTGTTTCACTTTCTCCTTTAAATATTAGCAAAAAAGGTCAAAATATCCACTGAAATCCATTTTATACCATGACTCTATGTGTGTGTGTGTGTGTGTGTGGTGAAACAAAAGCCTCAAGGAACAGTACTTAGTCTCATTATATGGTGTGCATTCTAATGTGTTCTATTCAGTTTTATTTCTTTTCTCTTCTTTTGTATTCTGATGTTGAATGCACTAATAGATTCCTGACTTGCATTTTAAAAAACCTAGTGGATCAATTCTGTCTCTGCTCCTAAATAAAATGTAGTGAAAATGGTCTGGAAAAATATATATTCAGAAATGAAATCAAGAACCAACCTATATATAACACAGATGTAACTAACTCACATCTTCAAACATGGAAAGATAAGGCTGAAGTACTTTCAAGGCCCTCCCATCATCCATCAATGCCTTCAAAGTCACTTCTGTAGTCACCAGCAGTACCACAGTCAGCCTTGTACCCCTTAGCTGACATCTGGAGCTGGAACACTTAATACCAATGCCCTGAATATTCCACCGATTCTCCACAAGCCCTAATCTCCAGGATTTCTAATATTTTTGAAGAATTAGCACCTGACAAGCAGAGCTCTGGCTCTGCATGAAGAGAAGAGCTAGTAACCTGCTCCTGTTCTATTCCTACATGGCCGTTCCATTTGTCCTTATTGCAGCTGAATATCATGCCTGGGATTATTTATAAAGTGCTAAATTCAAGAGGGGAGCTCTGGTATCATAGTGGCTAAGGCACTTGACTGCTAACCAGAAGGCTGGCGGTTCAAACCCACCAGCCACTCCTCGGAAGGAAGGTTGGGCAATCCTACTTCCGTAGTGATACTGCCTCGGAAACCCAAGAAGGGGTCGCTATGAGTCAGGTCCGACTCGAAGGCACATAACAACAACAACAACAACAACAAATTCAAGAGGCTTGGAAGGGGTCTCTGTCCCCACCACCCATTTATTCCTGAGCAGTATAATTCAACATAGATAATGAACTTGATTCAAGATGTACTAAATCTTTGAAATATAGGATGTTGGATCAAGATGAGGAAAGTGTATTAAGCATAAAAATGATGCTCTTTCCTCAGAAAATCACCTTAAACTGAGGACTTTTAGTCCAGGTTTATCATTATTCATTTCATCTGAGTCTATCTTGGAACTCCTGGTTCTTAGGGAGTTATATACAATCTATGAAATGATAGATACACATACATGAAAAATAACATTCAGTTACATTCATTTCTTGTAAGTATTTTTATTCAATACTGTTTTCAATTCATTATGACCTGCTTATCAGTTTCTTTTGTGCCAATGGGACCATAATTGTTGACCCTCTAGAAAGCAAGAATCTTTTTAATGAGGTGATTCTGGCACCATGAAACAAGGGCCATGGAGAAGGTTATAGAAAATGTCTCAGGTACATATACTTGCATGAAGCATGAATGAGGAAATCTTGTTTTCCAACCACAAAGGGACACTCCCTTACTAAATACAGCTAGGTATAGACTGATGTGACTAGGTAGGGGAGGACTAGAAATGTACCTCACCTGGGCTGTGCAGAAAGAAGACACAGTGTGCCATGAAGAGGATGAGAAATAGTGAATGTCTCCTGGGGGCAGGAGGGCAGAGAAGAGGGGAAAAAAACAAAACAAAATTGCTGTGGAGTTGATTTCAACTTATAGTGACCCCTGAGTTGTAGTCTGGAGATCTACTTCTGAAAAATCAGTTGCTGAAAACTCTACAGAGTACAATACTATTCACCATGAGTCAGAATTGAGTCCGGAGCAACTGGTGACTGGTTAATGTATCTTTCTCTCTTTTTATAATAATTTTAAATATATATTTATATAAGTTACATCTATAGTTTTTGTCTTTTAGTGTTACCTAATTTATATTCACCACCCCACAACTTGCTTTTTCCACTTAAACTTATATTTTCAGAATATTTTGTTTATTATGTGTGTGTGTGTATTATATATACATATATAGGTGATTGCTTTTATCTTCTATGTAATATTTCCCTCTCTATATTACAATACTTTTTAAAAAATCTATTCCCCAACTAATAGACTTTTAGATTTTCTTAATTTTTGTTATAACAGCAAATGCTTTGGTGAACATCCATGTTCATATTTCATTGTGTATGTTTGTAAGAATTTCTAGAAAGTAGATATTTAGAAATTAAATTGCAGGGTCATGGTATATATACATTTTCATTGTTAACTTGTAGTAGCAAATTACCTTTTTAGTGATTATATGATTATATAGTGATAACAACTTATTTAGTCTGAGTGCAATGGAGTCAAATCTTTCTATGTGGCTAATGCTTAGGTGGGCAGTACACTATTTCTTGATACTCAAAAGACCTAAACATTTACGTCTCTAAATATCTTACTTCTAAAGCTCTTATCTCTATCAGGGTCTTTAAAGACTATCTGAAAAAGCAAAAAAACAGGAGCATGCACTGTTTCCCTCTCTCTGCATTTTGGCAGAATAACTCAATCTGAGAACATAAGAAGTTGGCATGTGGAAAGGAGGATGACCCAATTACTACATCAAAGTATTAGCCCACCACACCATAATGCTTCTTACCCACTCCATAACCTACTGAGTAGGTGGTGGCATTCTAGTTTTATAATTGAAGAAATGTAGTCTCAGAGAAGTCAGGAAATTTGAAAGTTTGTACATATTCTGCGCATAGTGGTGGTCCAGTAATAGAATTTACTCCTTCACTGTAAATTCCAGTTCCCCACCAATGCACTTCATATGCACCCACCACCCATCCACCAGTGAAAGTTTGCTTTTTGCTTACTGCTGAACAGGTTTCAGTAGAGCTTCCAGACTTAGCCATACTGAGGAAAAAACTCCTGGCAATCTACTTCTGAGAAATCAGCCAGTGAAAACCCTATGGGTGGAGAACAATAGTCTGATCCTGTTCTGCATGGGTTGTCATGAGTCATGGGACAACTTCACAGCTGCTAACAACAAAAGTACATTTTTTGAGCCAACTCAGTTCTGAAAGCTAGAAATCCAAATCAGTGTATTGGCTGGGCTATGTTCTCTCTCTCTGTTGGCTCTAGGGAAAGAGCTTCTGGTAGTCTCATGCATTACTTGGCTTGTTGATGCATGTCTACACAACCATCCTTCATCTGTCTCTCTGTGTCTCTTCTCCTCTTCTATTGTATACCCACTCACATTGAGCCTGGTGGTGCAATTGTTACATGCTTGACTGCTAACTGAACAGTTGGCAGTTTGAACCCACACAGTGGCTACCCAAGATAAAGAGCAGAGCAATGTGCTTCTGTATAGATTATACCCTAGTAAACTCTATGGGGCAGTTCTGCTTTGTCACATGGGCTTGCTATGAGTCAAAATCACTCATTGGCACTAACAAAAACAACTTGTATTGGATTAGGACCCAACTTATTCTTATATGTTCCCATGTTAATTTAATGGATAACATCTTCAAAGACCCTATTTCTAAACAAGATCATATTCACAGCTACTAGAGGTTAGGACTTCAACATAAATTTTGGAGTTGGAGGGGCACGATTCAGTTCATAACACAACTGCGTATAGACCATTCTCCTTTAATGCTTCTTTTAAGAACATTTTTTTGTGGTAAGAATATACAGAACACATTTGTCAATTACGTATTTTTTTATTCAGTGACACCTATTACATTAATCATGTGCAACCATCACTACTATCCATTGCTATATTTTCCATCACCATAAACAGATATTCAGTGCTTCTTTTGTGCCTTAAAACTTTTGCTCAGCTCAAAATCTACATCCATTACATGAAAGGCAGACAGTAGACTGTTTGAAAAGTAAGAATAAGCACATCTCTGAGACTTTCATGAAGGTATTAGATGTTGAATTAATGTTGAATTATAAGAAGAACGATGGCCACTGGTGGATATATTAAAGAATACAGGTTAAAGGTCATCTGTCTAGCAGTTTGTAATTCAAAGATTTTTCTAATGATTAGTCAAGAAGCCCCTAGACTCCAGGAGGGACAGAGCCCAACATAGTGAGCTAGATTTATCTGTAGGTATCTTTCCTCAATTTGAGTTTCTTTTATTTTCTATATTCCAACAAAGCATAATTGGACTGTGATATTGTACATTTTGTGGTGCTCCGTAGAGTCACAGGATGAAATGAACTAAAAGAAAGAAGTGACCTTGGGTTTATTTCCAAAGATTTTACTTATATTTTACACAAATGCCAATCGTCCACACAAATTAAGTTGCCATTGAATTTGTGCAAATATAATGTGAGTGCCCACAGGAGCGTTTGACATTGCCAAAATAACTTTGTATTTCTGCAAATATTGTATTCATGGATTATCCCACATCTAGGAGTTAAGTTCATAGGGGGCAGGGGTTATGACTTAATGAATTCAACATCACCAATAGTAATACCCTGAAGGTGTTACTTTTGTTAGGTGCCATCGATTCAATTCCAAATCATAACCCTATTTACAACAGAACAAAACACTGCCCGGTCCCATGGTATCCTCAGAATCCTTGCTATGCTTGAGCCCATCCAAAGTATGAGAGATGAAGTCTGGACATTCTCATTTTTAAGCAGCATTCCAGCTGTACTTCTTCCAAGACAGATTTGTTCATTCTTCTGGTGATCCATTACATTTTAATTATTTTTCACCAATACCACAATTCAAATGCATTTGTTCTTCTTTGGTCTTCCTTATTCATTGTCCAGGTTTCACATGCATATGAGGCTATTTAAAATACCATGGCTTGGGTCTGGCACACTTTAGTCTTCAAATTGACATCTTTGCCCTTTTACACTTAAAAGAGGTCTTTTGCAGCAGATTTCCCCAGTGCAGTATGTCATCTGATTCCTTGACTGCTGCTGCCGTGGGTGTTAAAATCCCTCACGGCTTCACTATTTTCTTCATTTATCATGATGTTGTTTATTGACCCAGCTGTGAGGATTTTTGTTTTCTTTATTCTGAGCTGTATTCAATACTGAAGGCTTTTGTCTTTGATCTACATCAGTTAAGTGCTTCAAGTCCTTTCCACTTTCAGCAAGCAAAGTTGTGTCCTCTGCATCTTGCAGGTTGTTAACAAATCTTCCTCTAATCCTGATGTATATTCTTCTTCATATAGTTTTGCTTCTTATGTAATTTGCTCAGCATATGGATTGAATAAGTATGGTGAAAGGACATAACCCTGACTCATACCTTTCCTGATATTAAATCATGCAGTATTCCCTTATACTGTTCAAACGACAGGTCTATGTATGTGTTCCTCATGAGCACAATTAAGTGTTCTGGAATTTCCATTCTTCACAATGTTATCCATAATTTGTTATGATCCACACAGTCAAATGTCTTTGCATGTGCATAAGGGTTTGCCCTGAACAATAACAACTGCTCAAGGTTTGTGGAATATCCCTTTAGTTTTTCCCATGTTACTCAAAAACATGCACATACATTCATATATGATTTTTACTTTAGCTTTTCATGGAAATGTTCTAGTCATATTATATTGTGTCTTGCTTTATTAATTAAAATAGTATTCCAAATCAGAACATACTGAGTTGCTCATTAATTTTAATTTAATAATATATAGTGTTCCATTGTAGGGTGTATAAGAATTGTTTTTAATTATTATTCTCTATAATATATTGCATTATTTAGACAATTTCCAATCTTTGTTATTTCAGAGAGTGGTGAAGTAAATATATGTAGGTGTATGTATGTGTATGCATAAATATGTATACATATAATATGTATGTGCATATATAGATGTGCATATACATAGACATACATACATATATGTATATGTGTGTGAGTGTGTATATATATTTATATATACATAGGAGCTCTGATAGCGTAGTGCCTAAGGAATTTGACTACTATCCAGAAGGCTGGCAGTTCCCACTCCTTGCAAGGAAGACTGGGGAATCTACTTCCATAGATTTACTGCCTCAGAAACCCATGGAGAGGGGGTCGCTACGAGTTGGAATTGACTTGATAGCTGTGAGTTTGGGGTTTTTTTGGTATATATATATATATATATATATATATAATCTGTTGACATCTTGTCAATTGTGACTGTTAGCAATCCTATAGAACAGAGTAGAACTGCCCCATAGGGTTTCCAAGGCTGTAAAGATTTACAGAAGCAGACTTTTGCACTTTTCTCGAGTGGAGCAGCTGGTGGGTTTGAACTGCTGACCTTCTGGTTAGCAGCTAAGCACTTAACCACTGGGGCTCCATGTATGTATACATAGAGAGAGAGTAGATATGTGTAAACAGACAAACATACAAATATACTCCCAGACAGCTCCTGGGATACTGGATTTGTGTATATTTATTTTGGTAGATACTACCAAATTACCTTTCAAATACCAGTTTACACTCCAACCAGGACCATGAAATTGATTTTTTTCCCCTCTCATTGTTGTCAGCACTGGATGTATTAAATCATTTAAATTGTTATGAATCTTTTAGGTGAGAAAGGATAGCTCATTAATTTTTAAATATATATCCATTCCAATTTAAACAGGTACATACCAAAAGCCAAACTCACCACCATCGAGTTGGATCTGACTCATAGTGACCCCTCCTTGGGTTTCTGAGGCTATCACTACAGAAGTAGATTGCCCAACCTTCTTTCCAAGGAGTGGCTGATGGGTTTGAACTGCCAACCTTCTGGTTAGCAGTCAAGTGCCTTAGGCACTATGCTACCAGTGCTCCCAACAGGTGCATAATGGTTTTTAAATCAATTAGGAGAGTTTCTCTGGTGGCACAATGGTTAAAGTACCCAGGTGCTAACTGAAAGGTTGGTGGTTCTAACCCCCCAGAAGCTCCATGGGAGAAAGATGTGGCAGTCTGCTTCTGTAAGGATTTACAGCCTTGGAAACCTTATGGGGCAATTCTGCTCTGTCCTGTATAGTCATTGTAAGTCAGAATTGACTCAGTGGCAATTGGGGTTGGTTTTTCAGTTTTATTTGTACCCAGAGGAACTCTGGTAGCACAGTGGCTAAGCACTTGGCTGAAGTTCAATTTTACCAGTGGTTCCACATGAGAAAGATGTGATAGTCTGCTTCCATAAAGATCACAAATTTAGAAACCCTATGAGGCAGTTCTGCTCTGTCCTATAGGGTTCTATTCTGTTGTACATAGGGTCGCTATGAGTCAGAGCCAACTCAATGCCACCTAACAATAATAACACCATCGGGTGGAAATGAGTAACAATCAACTCAATAGCAATGAGTTTGGGTTTAATTGCATCCAACACTTGAAACAAGTTGATGGAAAAGCCAAGTAACATTACAGTTATAAATGGAGGCTGTGGGCGTAGGTTGTCTGAATTGAATCTCTGTCTCCCCTCCTCCACTTTTTAGCAGGGGTCCTTGGACAAATCACTTAACTTTCTGTACCCCAGTTTTCTGCAACATTTCACTAATGTTAAGGATTCAATGACATTATACATATATGTATTTTCAAAATTTGTACCATATAGTAATTACCTAATAAATATTCTCTGTTACCATTTACTATTCACTAAATTTGGGAGCTCTGGTAGTATAGTGGCTAAGGCACTTGACTGCTAGTGGTTCAAACCCACCAGCCACTCCTTGGAAGGAAGGTTGGGCAATCCTACTTTCGTAGTGATACTGCCTCAGAAACCCAAGGAGGGGTTGCTATGAGTCCGGGCCAACTCGACGGCAAATAACAACAACAACAACAACATTCACTAAATTTAGCTCCCAGAAACTAGGTAGCCAAAACAAAGTGAGTTCAATGCTCAATAAAAGAATAATAAACTAATAGTAGCAAATACCTAAATAGCACCTACATTATGCCAGGCACTTTTCTGAACACTTTACATATATTAAAACATTTTGATGAAACAAAGATTCTTTCACCACTTACTGAATAATTTATTCCTTTACACAGAAAGTTTTCATTCTCATTATTCCAAAGAGGAAATTGAGGCTCAAAGAAAGTTTAAAAATACCCAAGCTCGCACCTCTAGTAAGTGGCTGAACTTAGATTTGAGACTAGACCTTTCTAACACCAAAACCTTCCAACCACACCACAGGCCTTTCCAAATGGCTACTTGTGAATCTGCCTGTGTGCCTGAGAGAGACACTCTGAAGTGCAATAGCTGAAGGTTTCACTTAGGATTCTTACCATGTGTATGTGGATACATATTTATATGTAAGAATTTTCTATTGAAGGCTGTTTTAACCAAGAAAATAAAAATAATAGAATTTTTCTCATTAGGTTTTTGCTTACAGTTATCAAACTTTTAATTCATAGAATGGCACTCATTAAGGAACAATTTACTAAATAGAGCTCACAGCAATTGATGATGTGAGTATTCCTGGACCAATAGTATCCTGACAGCACAACCCAAGAGGCACCCAGAGAATGGTAGGGCCACACCAAGGTTGGTAGTGACACCATGGAGTCTAAGAGATGACACACTTACTGCAACGATTCTTAGCCATTTATATATTTTGGTATCAAATGTTTGAAAGGATTAATTGAAGTTTTGCAACTGTTTGTATGCATGTGTATGTCTGCTGTGTGATGTGCTAAAATACTTTTTTCATTATTGAGTTAGAATACCTAATTATAAGGAATAGTCAAATCTGTTCAAACAATGAAAACATTATAGTAACAGTTCTTCTGCCTGTTATCAAGCATGTCATGTAGACAGTTACATTACCAATCATTACAAGGAACCAATACATTACTTTTGTATCTGTGTTCTAAAAATTATTGTTATAATTGTTTTAAAGAGAATTTGTATCCATGTTTTGTTTTAAAAAAATAAAAAAAGAACTGTATTTATTTTAGAACTAAAATAAACCCACAATGTCACTTGGTCACCATACAGCTTTTCACTAGCAAAAATTATTCCATTGATAAGATTCCTCTCAATCTCCCCAGAAGAGTGGGAACTTTATCTTGTTCATTGCTCATCCCAGCATCCAGAACAGTTCCTGGCACATTGGAGAGGATTAGGAAATTCTTCTTGAAAGAATAAATAGATGGGTGAAATTGAAACACAACAAAATAGAGCAGTATTATATTATTTTGTAAATTTATCTCTTCTTCTTCTGAGTTACCAGGAGTGGCAGGATATATTTTGAGGTTCTAATTATAACAAGTTGTGTCCATGCCAATACATGGTAGATGGTTAGGTGCCACAGAATCAATTTTGACCCATAGTGACTCTGTGTGACAAAGTAGAACTGCCCCACAGGATTTGTTAAGCTGTCATCTCCGTGGAAGCAGAACACCAGGTCTTTCTCCCATTGTATCCATGTTTTAATGTGAATTGATTTACACTTATTTTTCTGGGTTGATGTTGCTCATTCCAGTGAGGCTTACATGGCTGGTATTGCTTTAAAGTAGCATATGTCTGGAGCCTAGAATAGGTGAATACCTGGACAGTTAGAATCCAAATGAATAAAATCACAAGTAGTGTGATGATAAAGCTACAATGGATAGCTATCATGTAAGCATCTAATATTTTCTCCTTTACAAAATAAAGATTTTGCTTGATCACAGCGTTATGTTGTTGTTGTTATGTGCCGTCGAGTCGGACTCGACTCATAGCGACCCCTCCTTGGGTTTCCAAGGCGGTATCACTATGGAAGGAGATTGCCCAACCTTCCTTCTGAGGAGTGGCTGGTGGGTTTGAACCGCCAGCCTTCTGGTTAGCAGTCAAGTGCCTTAGGCACTATGCTACCAGAGCTCCTTCACAGCATTATGCTGTTGTTGTTATATGCCGTGGAGTCGGACCTGACTCATAGCAACCCCTCCTTGGGTTTCCGAGGCAGTATCACTATGGAAGTAGATTGCCCCATCTTCCTTCCGAGGAGTGACTGGTGGGTTTGAACCTCCAGCCTTCTTGTTAGAAGTCAAGTGCCTTAGGCACTATGCTACCAGAGCATTACAGTAACATAAAAAGAACTATACATGTCCACTAGCTAATTGTATTACTTTGAACAAATTTGTTTCTGCTTGCCCTACTCTCTTCATCTTACAATAAATTAGAAAATGGACTTGATATTTGGGGCTCCTTGGAGATTTAGCATCCTTTAATGGACTTTTTATGCCTTTTAAAGCATGCAATGCAACAAACACTTCACTTTAAGGCAGAAATTTCCCTAATTCTGTCTTTTCTTTCTTTCCCCAGACTATGTCAGAGAGTCACAATGACCTTGCACAATAACAATACAACCTTGCCTTTGTTTCCGAACATCAACTCTTCCTGGATACACGGCCCCTCAGACACAGGACTGCCCCCAGGAACAGTCACTCATTTTGGCAGCTACAATATTTCTCGGGCAGCTGGGAATTTCTCCTCCTCAAATGGGACCATCAGTGACCCTCTGGGAGGTCACACCATCTGGCAAGTTGTCTTCATTGCATTGTTAACGGGCTTCCTGGCCTTGGTGACTATCATTGGCAACATCCTAGTTATAGTGGCGTTTAAGGTCAACAAGCAGCTGAAGACAGTCAACAACTATTTCCTCTTAAGCCTGGCCTGTGCGGACCTGATTATAGGGGTCATTTCAATGAATCTGTTTACTACCTACATAATCATGAATCGATGGGCTTTAGGGAACTTGGCCTGTGACCTCTGGCTTTCCATTGATTATGTGGCTAGCAATGCCTCTGTCATGAATCTTCTGGTCATTAGCTTTGACAGGTACTTTTCCATCACAAGACCACTCACATACAGAGCCAAACGAACCACAAAAAGAGCAGGTGTGATGATCGGTTTGGCTTGGGTCATCTCTTTTATCCTTTGGGCTCCCGCCATCTTGTTCTGGCAATACTTTGTTGGAAAGAGAACTGTGCCCCCAGGGGAGTGTTTCATTCAGTTCCTCAGTGAGCCCACCATTACCTTTGGCACAGCCATTGCTGCCTTTTATATGCCTGTCACCATTATGACTATTTTATACTGGAGGATTTATAAGGAAACTGAAAAACGTACCAAAGAGCTTGCTGGTCTGCAAGCCTCTGGAACAGAAGCAGAGACAGAAAACTTTGTTCACCCCACAGGTAGCTCTCGAAGCTGCAGCAGCTATGAACTTCAACAGCAAAGCATGAAGCGTTCGACCACGAGGAAGTACGGCCGCTGCCACTTCTGGTTCACAACCAAGAGCTGGAAGCCCAGTGCCGAGCAGATGGACCAAGACCATAGCAGCAGTGACAGTTGGAACAACAATGATGCTGCTGGCTCCCTGGAAAACTCTGCCTCTTCCGATGAGGAGGACATTGGTTCTGAGACAAGAGCTATCTACTCTATCGTGCTCAAGCTTCCAGGTCACAGCACCATCCTCAACTCCACCAAATTACCTTCATCAGACAACCTGCAGGTACCCGAGAAGGAGTTGGTGAAAGCAGACTTGGAGAGGAAAACCGGTACACTACAAGCCCAAAAGAGCTTGGAGGATGGAGGCAGTTTTCAGAAAAGCTTCTCTAAGCTTCCCATTCAGTTAGAGTCAGCTGCGGACACAGGCAAGACCTCTGATGACAACTCTTCAATGGGAAAGACCACAGCCACTCTACCTCTATCTTTCAAAGAAGCAACTCTGGCCAAGAGATTTGCTCTGAAGACCAGGAGTCAAATCACCAAACGGAAAAGAATGTCCCTTATCAAGGAGAAGAAGGCAGCCCAGACCCTCAGTGCGATCTTACTTGCCTTCATCATCACCTGGACCCCATACAACATCATGGTTCTGGTGAACACCTTCTGTGACAGCTGCATCCCCAAAACCTATTGGAATCTGGGCTACTGGCTGTGCTACATCAACAGCACCGTGAACCCTGTGTGCTATGCACTGTGTAACAAGACATTCAGAACCACATTCAAGACGCTGCTGCTATGCCAATGCGACAAGAGGAAGAGACGCAAGCAGCAGTACCAGCAAAGACAGTCAGTCATTTTCCACAAGCGCGTGCCAGAGCAGGCCTTGTAGTACACAGTTTTAACAATAGCAGTGACCAAACACACACGCCAACCCACACACCTTAGAAAGGAGTAAGGGGAGGATGGGGGTGATTTCTGGCAGTGTTAAAACAGTGTCTTCACCCAATTGTGAAAGAAGCTGCCTGTTTACTGATTCTTTGAATAAAACCATTTTAATATCAAAAGTCAGATACAAATTCAGCAAAAAATTACATACTACTGAATATAGAGAAATTTATTCTGAAATAGACTTTAAGTGTTTTTTCTTAAAGAGGGAGGAAAACATTGCTTCACAGCAATGATATACCCAACTTGACCTACCTGGGTCTTTTCGTTCACATGAGCTCTGGATATTCAGATGAGCATACCTAGCTGGCCCAGTGGCCACTTTCATTCCAAGGATCCCCAAAGTGTTGATCCAGACCCCACTTGGAACCCAGCAGGCTAGTGGATCCATGGTTCTGAAATTACTTCGTATGTTGCAAAGCTGAAACTTCTTGTCCCAATAGAGCTTCCTGTCTTCTCTTTGGTGTGTTGTTAAACTCTATTTGTGGATTTGATTCTTGCAGAGTACTGTTCTGTGCAGCTCTAATTTCATACAAATAAAAATACATAAGTACATGTGTGTGAGTTTTGCACACACACACACACAGTGTACATAATATACTAGGGAAACACTGAACTGGCAAATTATTACTGCAATATGTGCTTCCAGTACTTTGGTAACTGAAGTTCTCTAGGATCCTAACACAACACGAGAGTGAAATAAACCCAGTTTAATGTTTTTGAAACCAGGGATGTTTTCCACACACCACCCTGGGGAATATTCTGCACAAAGCAGCCTGGGCTTTCTGGCAGGTCTATGCAGAGCAGACAGGCCCCTGAGCCAGGTTGAACACCATGGTTTGACCAGACTCTGAGTGTAAACAGTCTCCTTTGTTGATATGTTCTTCAACAAAGCTAAATTGGGGCCCCTCTAAGTTCAAGGAATGAATCACAGCCACATGTTTGAATTTAATAGTCCAAATCTGAAAGTTTCCAAACAAAATTTCTGCTCTCTAAACTGCTTGAAACTCAGTAATAGTGTCACATTTGAATGTCATTATGCAGCTATATATATATATATATATATATATATATATATATATATGGCAAAACAAAAGAAAAATTGTGACAGGAGGAAGAAAAAGAACATGGTTAAGTCGAGGTCTTGCTACCTGGAATCTTCTAAAAGAATAAAAGGCTTAAACCTTTGTAAAGTAGCCATGGCCAGTGCTTTCTGGTGTTCACCCAGGAATAGGTGGGGTTTATGAAGTGACATGGCCTCTGAAGAAAGGACTACACTTTGAAATGTATTGCTTCAATTTGATTTCCTTACATTTTAGAAAATAAGTTTATATAATCCTTTGGATTGACCACAATGATACATGTTTTTTTGGGGGGAGGGGATGGGATGCTGCTATTATTGTTGTTGTTGCTGCTGTAGTTGGGATTCTTTTCTTTTTGCTGGTGTGGGGAGAGGGTGGGGAGGGAGGTGGGAGGGCTGTGGAAACATCCTTACTTTTGTACAGGGCTTCAGTGTCGTGAACCCAGGCTGGGATAAAAGCTGCTTTTGTATTGTGTGAGGTGGTGTTTACAGATGACTTTGACAACAGTGGAAGTGTACTCAGTGGTGTCTGTGTATCTGAACTATTTAATTTCGTGTTATGTTTATATGAAGAAATATTTATGCATACTTCACCAACTGTTTATTTAATGTTGATAAATATTACTCTTCAGTCTTCAGCCGTGGTGTCCTTTAAAATGATTCTTTAAGGTCCATTTGAGCAATGAACAGAGTATATAGAGCTTTCATGTGGCTAAGAAGAAGAAAAAGTCATCCTGTTGGCATCAGCAAGCATCTAACTCTTTATAGGTAATGAAAAGTCAACTGTATCATCAACATAAATTTTAAAACCACTCTTTAGTTAAACCTGATGGGAACTGAACAAAAAGAATCCTCCTCCATTGTGTTTGAAATCACATTACAAAGAAAACGAGCAAATCCGTGTAATTGAAAGAATTTTTATTTTTGCCACATTCAACCAAAGAACAAGAAAAACCAGAGACTCTTTTCTAAAATGTATAACAAACTACAGAATGTTATGTTATGTTATCTACCTGTGAAACATCTAGTAAGCAATTGCATATATATTTTATTACTCAAGTTGGCCGGCACTAATAAATACATGAATGCTTATTAAGGTTTCCCTGTACTTTAGTAATTCCCACCATTTCTGAGACTCCTGCCCTGCCTCCCTCCCAAAAGTACTGTTTGCTGTATTCTTTTAAAAAACCATTTGAGAGAACTAAGTTTAACTAATGGAGAAATCCTGAACTGTAGCAGGGCAGAGATAGTTAATGACAATTCCAAATAAGCATGATTATCTCTTGACCCTTGTCCTTCTATGATCCTGACAATGGCAGGAAAGAAACCAAAATTCTGGCTTTACTTTTATGTTACTAATTTTATTAAACAATTCTTTTTAAACCTCTTATGGAGAAATTTGCTTTTACATACTGTTGGCTAATATGGCTATTGATTATGTTTATAGAAAGGTTTATCCAACATGGGTTGTTTTTAGAGAAGGAAAATAAGCAAAACAGATTCTTCTTAATGTAAAGACTTTAAATTGTATTGAAGAAGTGCAGTACATCTAATCACTAGTCTGTGACTAGACATTAGTTTCCTGTCCATTTCTCATTGGGATTGTCATTATAAAGAAGATGTTTGACAGTTACAGAAGACCAAACTGTCTTTATTCCCAAATTGAGAATCAAATTGTTTCATTGCATATGAATGAAATTGTCAGAGCTTTCAAGATTATTACTTTAATTGAAAGTGAAATAAACCACACATGTAGAGTCTCCTTCCTTCCCTCCCTCCCTCCCTCCCTCCCTCTTTCTCTCTCTCTCTCTCTCTCTCTCTCTCACACACACACACACACACACACACACATAAATCATCCATTCTTTGTTCTTCAGGCCTTGCCAGATAGAGAGGGGAAGTAAGCTTCCTATCTGTGGCCTCTACACTAGTTCTGCAAAATATCCAGAATCACCCTTTGCCTCTTAAGCCTAGCCTTGGTTCTCTAAATATGTTTCAATCTGTTGGCTTGCTTATAATAGTCCTAGACTCTAACAAAGAAAACAAAATAGCATAACCATTAGAAGTTGCAGTGGCTAAAGATCTAGAAAGTCAATTTTTTTTTGTCAACTCCCCTGTGTTACAGATAGGCAAAACTCATTGCTCTGGAGAGGAGTGAACACCCCTCTCTGCATAAGGGAAGAAAAGAGGAGGGCATAACTCTGATGCAAAGTCTGAAGCCTCAGTTCTGCCTCAAGTGGGGAAGAGTGATGCTTAGTGGAGAAGCCTGATGCATATTATAGTAAGACAGAGGAAGTGTCCTGGGATCATATGAGTGTCCTATATTTGTCTGAATAGAGATGACTCAAAGATGGGGACATACTGTGACCAGTTAGTCTATCATTAGTAACTTCAAAGGACAAGTGAAAGAGGCACAAGCCACTCAAAGAAGCATTGGACTTAGGATCCTTGAGTTTCAGTCCAGTTCTGTCACCATCTAGTTATATGTCTTTAGCTATGCATATCATTTAACCTTAAACTTTCTGCATTCTTTCTTCATATTTAAACTAAGCAGCAAGATCAACTCTCTAATTTGCCTTCTCATAGCAAACAAGTCAAAATTGAAGTATTGAATTAGGTGAATAACTACAATGATGAATGTATAATAGTATATTAAGGGAACACATAAAAATTTCTGCTTTTCTATGGCCATCAAGGGAGTTCTGTAGCATAGTGGCTAAGGCACTTGACTGCTAACCAGAAGGCTCGCGGTTCAAACGCACCAGCCATTCCTCGGAGGGAAGATGGGGCAATCTATTTCCGTAGTGTTACTGCCTCGGAAACCCAAGGAGGGGTCGCTATGAGTCAGGTCCGACTCGACGGCACATAACAACAACAACAACAATGGCCATCAAAGAATTTATCTGTTATATTTCAACACAACAAAATCTAAAGAATGCTTATAATTCATAGGTAAACCTGGAACTATATTGTTTCAAATACCACTCCAGTTTGGGAACCATCACCTGAGATCTGACAGCCCTCATAATAGAGTTGCTGGATAAGGATGTTTGTTTTGCTTTTGCAATGGAATTTCTTGTAATGGGATTCAAAACAAGTATCCTTTCTTTAGCTTTAGCAACCTATCTTCTACCACCTCCTCTGAAAAAATGTAATGGGCAACAAACGTTGTTAAATAGTGTCAGTTTTAGTTCATAATAAGTCTCAAGGGCAGTAATACCTCTTCTCTCCACAAATTAAGTCAAACTCTTTCTTCTTTTGTTTCCATAACTCTATTTTGTAAATATTCAACTCTTCCAGGATTAGGGCTAAGAGATAGATTCTGGGCACAGTAACCTAGGCCTCTTTAGAACTGGAGAATTCCATTTTCTTTTTCTGGCTCCAGTGCTACTGGCTGCAAAAGAAGCCTCTTGTTAAGATAACGAAAATGAATAATGAAGGTCAAGTGCATAAAATGAGGATACTCAATATAAGTTTGTAGATGTACAATGTTTCATTGGCTGCCTTCAAAATGGGAAAATATTATTATTGTTGCTAAACAGACATAAATTATATTCATAGCTTCACACATGTAGATAATAATATACTTGGATTCGTGGAAGTAAACATCCAAATGCTTTAGTACTTCAGGCTTGCAGGGGCTCCAGTGGAACCACAGAGACTTAGCACAGGGTTCCGACCTCATCAACCTGGCCTGGCCTGAGACTACCCAAATAATCACCATGTGGGCCAAGGTGGCTTACATCTTAGTTGCACCCAACATTCTACATAAGAGGTAAAGAGAAAAAGAAGTCTCAATTGCAGAGAAGTATTGATAAAACTTTCCTTGCCAAACTACAGTCCAGTAACCCTCTGAAGGAGCCTTGGTAGTGCAACAGTTAAGTTCTCAACTGTGAAATGTTGGTGGTTTCAACCCACCTAGCAGCTCCAAGGGAGAAAGGTTTGGTAATATGTTCCCATAAAGAAGACAGCCTAAAAAAACCTATGAGGCAGTTCTGCTCTGTCATGTGAGATTGCTATGAGTCAGAATCCACTCAATGGCACACAACAACTCTATCTTAAATTAAAAAGATTACCTGCAAAGTATCAATATTTATCATTATTATTTCTTGAAGTCAAGAATACCTGTTGTTGTTGTTATGTGCCATCGAGTCAGACCCGACTCATAGCAACCTCTCCTTGGGTTTCCGAGGCAGTATCCCTAGGAAGTAGATTGCCCCAACTTCTTTCAGAGGAGTGGCTGGTGGGTTTGAACCGCCAGCCTTCTGGTTAGCAGTCAAGTGCCTTAGGCACTATGCTACCAGAGCTACCTAAGAATACTTAGCAATTCTAAAGTTCACATACCAAAACTCAAGCTATTTTTAGCCTATACATTGTGAATTTCTTAATGGTAGAAACTCAGTGTTACCTTTCTGTATCCTGTAGGCTAGCAGTGTATGACAAACAGTTGTTATTGTTAGTTACCATCAAGTCGATTTTGACTTATGGCAACCTCATGTGTGCAAAGTGGAAAAGTGCTCCATAGGGATTTCAACGATATGACTTTTCAGAAGAAAATCATCAGGCTTGCCTTCCAAGGGATCTCTGGATGAGTTCAAACCTGAACCTTTCAGCTGGTCATGCACTTTGTGTCACCCAGGGACTCCAATAAATATTGTTGAGTTTTTAATACACTCTTCATTATTTAACACAAGAAACATGTATCAAAAATATGTATATTTCAATGTGTATTACTGAGTACTACAATGTGTACTACCGCAGCCATTGTAATCAGGAGTTATTCATCTGGGGAAAAAACTTAAAGGAAACATGTTCATAAATATGATGGCTCCCTAATAAAATATTGCTAAATAATAAGGAGAAATATTTTAAATATACATAAGTAGTAAATATGCCACCTGGAGTCCAGAAAATGAAAAAAAAAAAATCACCTCTACTTTATTCCTAAAACTCAATGGAAACTTCACTATTTGTCAGCAAGGAGAAATTCTATGTGGTATTCCCCACTGGTTCTAGGAGAGAAGTATCTATTCGGAGGACCTGGAGAGTCCATGGATATGAGTTGTTTGTATAAGATCTGCAGATTGACTTAAAGCATCCTTGCATGTCATTTTGCTTGGCACAGAAAGTTAAGAGAGTATCCTTAACCTATTCTGCAAGCAATTAAACAAAAGCCCTTTCTTACATTCATTCCTCATCAAATACATGGTAATTTTTAGTCTCCCCAGTACAATACTTTGAGAAACTTCTTTTGGGCTTATGCTTAGCACTACACAAAGCTAACATTTAAAATAAATTACTTTTTCTCACACATGGAAACTGCCACTATATTGGTGCAGATTTGAGGAATAATTAAATTTAAAATGGGCTTCATAATTAGCGAAAACATTGATTTCACACTGATTTTTCATAGCAGGAACCTTTCAGAAAAATGTTTCTGAAACATGTAGATGCTCACATCCTTCCTATCCATGAAGGTGTATAGAAAAACCACTGTCCAAAAGGAGATGAGTATATTTTTGCTTTGTAAGCAAAGGACATGTATCAAAGCTTTATTTAAAATAGTGCCCACTCCTTTGCCACAGGCACTGAGTTTTACCTTTTTTTTTACTATCTAGTGGCCAGCACTTCCTCTGTAGTTATTTCAAATATGTTATATGGCACTTCATTCTTTGTCCTGAAAACAAGTCAATGATCTGTACTGTAAAATGATGCCTGCAAGTTTGTGGTGAATATTATCTTTTAACAGTGAAATAAGTAAATAAAATTATTATTAAACAAAGATTGTGGTGTGTTTTCATTTTAACCCAAAGTCTCCAATACAGCACCAATTTTTATTCTGTAACAGGGTATAGTATATTGAAAGGATAAATCTTAGAGGATGATGGCCTGTACAAAGACTGAAATAGATTGACTTTTGCACTGATTTCCCTTTCTTTGTAAATATAGGAGAGCGTTCAACAACTGCTATCATCCTAATCCCAAAACACTTAATCACTGCATGTTTTGGAGTGTGTTAAGCATGGGTAAGCTATATCTATCTAAAAACAAAAATGTCAAACCAGTTGTCATCGAGTTGATTCCAATTCATGGCAGCCCCATGTGTGTCAGAGTAGAACTATGATCCAAAAAGTTTTCAGTGGCTGTGATTTTTCAGAAGAAGGTCACTAGGCCTTCTTCCGTAGCCCTGGCTGGATGCATTCAAACCACCAACCTTTCAGCTAGTAGCATTTTAGAGAAATGCGTATCTTTTTCCTTTTAAAGATTTGCTTTTCATTTCTTAGGGCCCATTAGAAACTGCTTCCCTGCTGGAAAAAAAAAAAAAAAAAAAAAGAAGTCAAGCTTTCTATTTTATTGCATTGACTTTAAAATTACTCCCAAGTATCATAAGTGTGTGTACAAAGTGAAGTTATTCTGGGTAAGAAACATTACTTTTTTTTTTTTTTTAAATGGCATGCTTGGTTAGTTCATGGCTATTTTACTGTTTTAAAGCCTACCACAAAGTAACCAAATATCTACTTCTCTGGTACTGAGACTTCCTGAATTTCAGCTGGCAAGTAAAGATCAAGATTGCCCTCACTCACTCTGTTACTCTATCCATACATCTGTACTTTCTTTCTCCCTCTTTTTCTTACTTTCTCTTTGTCTTCATCTCTTTCTACTCTCCCTTTTTCCATCTCTCCCTCATCGTTTTTTTTTTTTTTTTTTGGTTTTTTTTGTTTGTTAGTTTGTTTTGTTTTTGTGTTTTGCCTACCTTTCTCTCATTAAATCCACATTCTCAGTTTCCAATCTGGACATATGCCCTTGGGAGCCTGGGGCAACTCCTCTCTGTTTTAACATTTCATCTGATTGTGGTCACCATTTTAGATCAATGGACGTCACCAAAAAATGAACTGCTTTTCTCACTACCCTACTATAGTAGGCATATTTATATGAAATTCATACTGACGTTGAAATAAGAAAAAATTTCCATTATATTAAAGTCTTCCATAAGTTGCAGTATGAATTTATTCAATATAAAATACAGGTACAAAAAATGGCTTATGGCATGGAAAATCAAGAAAGCATAACAATATCTCAATATTGAGAAGATCAACAGAGTATCAGTGGATTTTAAACAGAAGGATGCTTTGGCGGGAGTTGATAAACAGCTTTTGAGGGAAATACTACTTCCTTGTTCAAATGGTTACTATGGAAAAGCAATTTTTTAAATATGACTCTGCTCTCTTAGCCACAGTTCATTGATCCAAGGATTAGCATCTGATTGGATGAATCAAAATATTTCCCATAGAATTTTGATTTTGATACAGAGATACTGTGGGGCCATTCTCTTCCCAGGTAGCCAAGATTGTGAAACTCTGGAGTTCTCAACATCCATGTTTTACCATTTCGAACAGAGGTGCATCAGAAACTAGTCTGGAAAGAAAAAGTGGAATGAATCCAATAAGAGTGCAATGCCATCCATCTCCGATCTTCCTGAAATTCAGTGCATCTCCACACTTCTCTAATCTTGGATGTTGAGATATTTCTTGTGTGTCCTCAATATTCATTGAATAAATTTAATATTTATTTTAAACTATTTTGGCTCAAATTAACATTACTTGCAACTAAAGAAGTACTATAAACTTATAAAATACATTAAAATTTTTAAATTCTTATAAATTTAATTGAGTGAATAAGTTGATACAGTTGTGGAGTCTTAAATTATTTCAACAAGAAAATGGGATTAATCTTTTGGCTTAATTGAAAATCAATTGATTTAAATATTCTTCACCAATTATTTAATTTTTTATTTGACTCAACTGGGGTTATTTTCTCCTTGAAGCAGATATTTTTTGTTCCCTAACAGCAGTCATCTCTCTCTAGTGAAAACAATAATAGTATGTTTAAAGTATCCAGCATATTTTTTAATGGCAATTAAAAATATATATATATATATATATATTAACATTACTTCAGCACTGAGCATACCTTGTCTTTTTCCTAACTTATTCTTCAAACATAAAAGTTTGGAAAAATATGTCCATAGCACTTTTTTCCCTCCTTTCTAAAATATATCCTGTTTTCCAGAACATTTACAGATTTATGAAGAGAGGACAGCCAGCTACTGTTCTGAAGTGGAAGTTTCTTGATCTGACTGTAGCCATTCTTTGGCATTTTTTGTCCACCATTCTTTTGTCCCAATTTTGCTTCAGTTTCTTGGAGATGCTATGTGCATATTTCAATGAAGCTTGATATTCTCCATGAGAATTAACCAACAACATGCAAATTATGAAAAGGCAGAATATATCAAAGTAATAATACCATCAGTTTTCATTTAAATTATAGGAGGATGTTTATAAGATTTATGTTATGGTAAAAGAGACCTAGTTGTGCAGTGGTTAAGTTTCATGGAGAAAAGCCCTGAAGATCATGTTCCATGAAGATGTCAGCCTAGGAAACCCAATGGGGTCATTCTACTCTGACACATGGGGTCACCATGAGCTGGAATCAACTCAATGGCAGACAACAACATGCTACAGTAAGAGCCTCAGAGGTTGTGGAAACTCCAGTTCCCTTCAGCATTGTGTATCTAATGAGAGTTTATTTGTGATTCATAATAGTAGAATCGCTAACTTAATTGTGCAACAAAACAGAAACAGAGTTGTCTAAGAATATATAGCTGGTGAGGGATGTCACTGAGATTTCAACTCACATCTTTCCAATTCATATTCCTTATTCTGCCTATTTGACACCATTCATTTGCCATTTGGCTAATGGAACACATTTTAGAGATGATATATCTCTGTAGAGGGAAAAAAAAAGCTGCTTTCACTGCCCACATATTTTGATTAGGTCCCTAATTTGCTTTGAGGATCACATATACTGAATATGGGATGCTTCAGATAAGGAAATTTGCCTGGTCACCCCATATGAGCTCTGAGCCCCAGGGACTCCAAATATATGTGGAGTGTGTCAGAATGTAAGCTAAAACTGGTTTTTAAAAAAGAAAATTACATTTGCATCAATATCTTTCATCTTTTTGATAGACATCTTGGTGTCTCCCTTTGTAGATTTTAAAAATGATTGCATCATGTTTCCCTTCATTGAGTAGATATTGGAGAGAATGTAATGGAGAGGAATGCTCTAAATAAAAATCCAATATAAATGTTTGATTACAAAAATGACATATGTCTCATATCAATATCTGTAATGCACGTGTCAATCATACGTGTTCCTTCATTCATATTACAAGCTGATGTTTTCCATTAAAAATAAATATGGGGAGACTTTCAGTAAGATGTTGGAATAGGCAGACAAGCTAGGCAACTAATTGACACAGATACAGAAGATAATCTTGGAGCCCTGAGCTTTGAAAGGAAGGATACAGAAATGGATTAGGTACCAACTAGTGGACAAACCTGAGTGAAAACAGTGACTAAGGAGAAAAATGAATCTGCAGACTGTCAGCTATCCTGATGGCATGGACTGTTTGAATATTTCCAAGTGTTGTTAGGACCTGAGAATTAACCTAAAAATTGGCCCTGCTCTCCAAGGGCTGCATGGATGACTGAAAAGGGAAGCAGCACATAAAGAGACAAACTCAGCAATGGATTTTCAGCTGCCCAGAGGTCACAGCCATTTTGAATGTTTACAAGCAATGGCCTTTTTGGGTAGTTAAAATGACAGCACTCTTATTCAGATTTCAGGGACTAAAGAATAGGCTCCACTTGCCAAGGACAGCACGCACATACTGGAGGCTGACAATTGGAAAGGAGACAAGTGGTGAGTGCATAAGTGCCGCCAACTATCAAATAGAGGAGCACAGTATCCTGATTCCTCAGATACATCCAAATAAAACAAAGAAAATAAAAATCTTGGGTGAATCACTACAACATACAATCACCAATTAAATACAAATACAGAAACATCACAATGTCTCATACAACAGACCATCACAGTCTACCCAAAGAAGCAAGATAAAGCAGTAGAAAGAAGGGGCCAGGATACACATCCAGAACACATACCTGAGGAAGAAGCAGCATTGGAATTCCCTGATAAGGAATTCAAAAGAATTGTATTTAGGTACCTTCAGTGGATTGAGAGACAGATCAAGGAAAACACTGACAAAATAAAAGAAAACACAGACAAATCCCTAGAACAATTTCAGAAGACAATACAAGAACAAAATTAAAATATAAATGAAAAAATTAGAAATGTTACAAAATCTACCAATAGAAATCCAGATGATTAATACTTAATCTTAGATAACACATTGAACAGGCAAAGGAGTAGAATTGAATCAATGGAAAACATAATTAGATTGTACACAAACACCTCAATATTTCTTTGGAATGGGATCAATCAGGAAAAAAGATTAAAACAAAATGAAGAAAGTCTAAGATTCATGTCAGAAACCATAAAGAGGAATAACCTAAGTGTAATCAGAATTCCAGAACAGGTATAGAGAGATAAAACTACAGAGAAATATCTATACAGCCAATGGATGATTCCCAAAATACATAAATCAGACTTTAACAATTGAAAGACAAATAGATGACTCCACAGACATAGTAGAGATTTATTACACAACTTTCAATGAAAGAGAACTGGAAAGAAAGGCAACAAAGATGCAGAACAACTAAACATTACAATCCACCAACTTGACCTTATAGACATCTACAGAGAACTTCACCCAACAACAGCATAATATACATTCTTTTCCAGTACACAAGGAACATTCTCTAGGAGAGACCATATGTTAGACCACAAAACAAGCCTCAATAAATTTAAAAACATCGAAATACTGCAAAGCATCTTCTCAGATCACAATGCTTTAAAATTAGAAATGAATGATAGGAACATCAATGGAAAAAAAAAAAAAAAACATGTGGAAATTGAATAACACCCTCCTTAAAAATAACTGGGTAATAGAATAAAAAATGAAGTTTAAAAATTCTTTGAACCAAACAAGAATGAAAACACAACATACCAAAATCTTTGGGAAACAACAAAAGCAGTGATCAGAGACCAATTTATAGCAATAAATGCACACATCAAAAAAGAAGAAAGAGCCAAATCAACATTTTAAACCATCTCCAACAATTAGAAAAAGGACAGCAAAAAAAAAAAAAAAAAAAGCCTACACTCACCAGAAGAAATGAAAGAATAAAGATTCGAGAAGAAAGAAATGAAACAGAAAATACAAAGACAATAGAAAAAATCAATAAGACTAGAAGTTGGTTTTGTGAAAAAATCAATAAAATCGACAAACTATTAGCAAATTTAACAAAGGAAAAGAGGAAGAGAACACAAGTAACAAGAATAAGAAACAAAATGGGTGACATCACAACAGAACCAACTGAAGGTTAAATATAAATATACATAAAAAATATAAATAGAAATAAAAAAAGGATAATATCAAGATTCTATGAAGAACTGTACTCCAACAAATTTGAAAATCTGGAAGAAATAGACAGGTTTCTAGAAACATACTACTTCCTAAACTAACACAGACTGAGGTGGAAAATTTGAACAGACCCATGAAGAAAGAAGACATTGAACAATTCATTAAAAAATTACCAACAACGACAAAAAAAAAAAAAAAATCTCTAGTCGAGATGGTTTCACTTGAGAATTCTACCAAACATTCAAAGAAGAACCAACATCAATCCCACTCAAACTATTTCAGAACATAGACAAGGCTGTAATCCTCACAAATTCATTTTATGAAGCAAGCATAATCTTGATACCAAAACCAGGCAAAGACATCATTATAAAGGAAAACTACAGACCATATCCCTCATGATGCAAAAATCTTCAGTAAAATATTAGCCAGTAGACTCTAATAACATATAAAAAAATATTACATTGTGACCAAGTGGGGTTCATATCAGGTATGCAAAGATGCTTCAACATTAGAAAAACATTCAACATCATCCATCACATAAATAAAACAAAGGAACCACATGATCATATCAGTCAATGCATAAAAGGCATTTGATAAAATCCAACACCCATTCCTGATCAAAATTCTCAGAAAACTGGGAATAGAAGGGACATCACTCAACATAATAAAGGGCATATATGCAAAACCAACAGCCAACATTATTCTCAGTAGAGAGAAACTGAAACCATTCCCCCTGCGAACAGGAACCAGATTAGAATGCCCTCTATCACCACTTCTATTCAATACTGTATCAGAAGTCTAGTCAGGGCAATAAAGCAAGAAAGGGAAATCAAAGTCATCCAAACTGATAAGGAAGAAGTCAAATTATCCCTGTTTGCTGATGATATGATCCTATACATAGAAAACCCAAGAGACTCAGCAAGAAAACTACTGGAACTACTGGGCCTTAACTTCGGGCATAAATAGATTGTCAAGCATAATTCAAAATGCACAAACAGCAGAAGATAAAATAGATGAATGGGACCTTCTATAAAGTAAATTTTCATGTGCTTCCAAAGACTTCCCCAAAAGAGTGAAAAAAGAACCTACAGATTGGGAAAAAAATATTCAGCAATGACATATCTGACAAGGGACTTGTCTCCAAAATTTATGGAAAACTCCAACTCAACAACAAAAAGACAAAAAATCCAATTAAAATGAGCAGAAGACATGAATAGACACTTCACCAAAGAGGATATTTAGGCAGCCAACAAACACATGAAGAAATGTTCACAGTCATTAGCCATTCAAACAAAACTAACTGCCATCAGGTCAATTTGACTCATGGTGACCTCTCCTTGGATTTCTGAGGCAGTATCTCCAGGGAAGTAGATTGCCCAACCTTCCTTCCAAAGAGTGGCTTGTGAATTTGAACCTCTAGCCTTCTGGTTAGCAGCCAAATGCCTTAGGCACTACACCACCAGAGCTCGATTATAAAGATGCAAATCAGAACAAACTATAGCAGGACTAATAGCAAAGCTCAACAAGACAGAAAATAACAAATGCTGCCGAGGATGTGGAGAGACTGGGACTCTCTGACACTGCTGATGGGACTGTAAAATGATATAACCACTGTGGAAACAGGATTGCAATTCCTTAAGAAGTTGGAATTAGAAATATCAGTGGATCCAGAAATCCCATTGCTAAATATATATCCTAAAGAATATATTGGGAGCTCTGGTACCATAGTGCCTAAAACTTGACTGCTAACCAGAAGGCTAGTGGTTCAAACCCACCAGCCACTCCTAGGGAGGAAGGTTGGGCAATCTACTTCTGTAGTAATACTGCCTCGGAAATCCAGGGAGGGGTTGCTATGAGACAGGTCCAACTCTGTAACAACAACAACAACAACAACAACAACATCCTAAAGAAGTGAGAGCCAGGACAAGAATAGACATATGCACACCCATGATCATCACAGCAGCACTATTTACAATAGCAGAAAGATGGAAACGACCTAGGTTCCCATCAGCAGAAGAATGGATAAGCAAAAAGTGGTACAGACACACAATTGAATACTATGCAACCCTGAAGAATAACATAGAATATGCAAAACACCATGTAACATGGATGAACTTGGAGGACATTATGCTGAGTGAAAAAAGTCAATCACAGAAGGACAAATATTGTTATAGTCTGTTATTGTAAAAAGTCAAGGAAAGGTTTATATATGGAAGTAAATTTTCTTTGTCGGTTACCAGCGGTAGGAGGGGAGGGGAGAGAACACTGCTAGATAGGTAGAGACAAATACCTATTTGTGTGAAGGGAAGGGCAATGTACCAAATGTGAGTGATCAACACAGTGGCACTGAAGAAGAGGAAGACATAGAGAGGTACATGGAAGGTACAGACAATAAAGATGAACCCTTTTGCATGCACGGTACTGTGTTGTCAGTATGGCAAGCATTGATCTATGGGTGGATAGATGGACAGACAGGCTGAATGATCAGGTAGTCTAGGCAGGGAAGTGTGTCCATGACCATGTATAGGGTTAGCACGCAATGTTTCTACATGCATATTCTTATATAAGAATGTGCAGGTGTATAGCACAGATGACAAGGAGCAAAGTTATGGTGTCTTCTTGGCCACGGTCAGCTACCTGGAGGGAACGAGTAGTTGGACCTATGGGCTGAGGACCATGGTCACAGGGGACATCGAGCTCAATTGGCATAACATACTACACAAAAACATTGTTTTCTATCCTACTTTGGTGAGTAACGAATGGGATCTTAAAGCTTGCAAGTGGCCATCTGGATGCAATGATGGGTCTCTCCTTGTCCAGAGCAAAGAATGAAGAAAATCAAAGATGAATGGAAACAATCAGTCCAAGGGACTGGTAGACCATGTGATCCTCAGCCTATATGACCATGATACCAGAAGAACTAAATGGTGCCCAGCTACCACTGTCAACCCCTTGGAGGGGGATCAGTTGGTACAGGAGATCCTGGATAGAGTGGGAGAATAATGTGGAACAAAACTCAAAATCATAAAAACAAAAAAAGACCAAGTTCACTATGTGATAGAGCCTGCTGAGACTCCTGAGACTATGGCCCCTAGCCACCCTTCGGATCTGGAATTGAACTCACTCTTGTGGCTTCCAGCCAAACAACAGACAGGCATATAGATATACTACTTGGAGTGATCAATCATGGGAGAACAGAAGGGCAGTGTTTGTGCAGGGAGACAGCTCCAGGGGTGGGAGTAGCATGGGAGGGAAGGACATAGGGAAGAGGTTACTATGGGGAGGAAGTGGGTTACTATGGGGAGGAAGTGGGAGGAGAGCTGTTACATTGGAGGTAATTGCAGTCAATGTTATGAGATAAAATATATATGAACTGCTGTATGGAAAATGCATTTGCTCTGTAAACTTTCACCCAAATCACAATAAAAATTTTAAAAACTAATAAATAAATAAATATAGGGCCTTGGATTTTAAAAGCTCTTTCACTTGTTGGATTTGGAGGAAACTATTTATAACACTAATGTAGACCTTGTCTGAAATTTGGGATTTGACTTAATCCAAGACAGTAGTTTTTGTTTTTCCCCCTGAAAATGACTAATTTTCTCTCTTTTAACTAACTCACCTTTATGAAGCAAATCATTCTCCAGTTAATTAAAATTCATTAACCATACCTATTACCCTTAAATCAATTCGACTAGCTACACTTTAGGACAGAGTAGAATTACCTTGTAGGGTTTCAAAGGCTGTAATCTTTACAGAAGCAGACAGATACATTTTTCTCCTACATTGCCATGGGGAGGGGGTGTCAAATAGCCAACCTTTTGGTTAGCCACCAAGCACAAAACCATGGCCCCACACCAAAAAAACAAACCAACCTCACTGCCATGGAGTCGATTCCAACTCATAGTGACCCCGTTGGGTTTCTAAGGCTATACATCTTTATGGAAGTAGATCACCCCACCTTCTTTCCACAAAGCAGTTGGTAGGTTTGAACCGCCAATCTTCTGGTTAGCAGCCAAAGACCTTATCCACTATGCCACCAAAGCTCCTTTACAGTACCATCAGGGCTCTTTAATTCATTCATAGAGAGAAAATTTGCAAATTCTCTCTCTGACATTGACAGCCAATTTTTAAGCTGTGAAAACAAAATATAGGTTGTGGTAGTTAAGGTTGTGTGTTACCTGGCCTGAGCCTGGTTGAGTGGCCAGTCAGCTGGATACAGGTATTCCCCATGATGAGATTGGTAATCAATCCCAAGGTGGGATTGCTAAGTACTGGAGCAGCTAAGTAGCTGCTTTAGGGATGTGATCTGCTTCCAGTATAAAAGAAGTAGCTTTTATATTGGAAAAGCTAGCTTTTTGGCATGTTTGAGCCCTGCATGTAGCCAAGTCGTTGTTCAGCAGCCTACTATGCTCTACCAATCTTAGAACTTGAATTTGTGGCCTGCCATGTTGTTTGGTAATATTGGGACTGTGCCTTTTTATTTGTCAACCTCAGGCTTGATAGCCTCAGCACCCAGCAGCTGCCTAGCTTCAGTGGGCTGGGAGCAAGAGGCAGAGCTGAAGTCCAAGGTCAAGGGGCTGTCACCCAGCCCCTAGACCTGGCACTTTGAACTCAGACTTCTAACTTCCAAAACTGTAAGGGAATAAATTCCTGTTTATTCAAGCTATCACATTTGTGGGATTTTCTGTAGAGCGGTGCTAAATAACCAAAACACAGATAGTTGTGCTATATTTGTAAACACAGCAGAGAGGTGGTTCTTAGAATTTAATTTGATAGGGCCAATTAATTTTTTTAATAATATTCCATTTTATTAAATCCTTGGCCCATGGATCCAAACACATGGCCCTTGACACATTGTCCACACAATGGCTTCCAGAATATACTTTATCTGTGGAGTCCTGACTATGTTATCTGATTCTATCCACAAGTAGATTGTTGACTGCATTATGATGTTGCCAAGTTAGTTTGCAATTGAATGAGTCAATGCATATTCAGACTAACTATGGTGGAAGGCTATCGATTAACAAGGAACATTAAGGAACTCCAGTTCTCCCTACCATCTGCAGCAAGTCCTTGTAACTGTAACTTCTTATGGGAGGGCCTCCTCCAAAGTTAAGTTCCCAAATTGAGCAGCCATCTAAGATGCAACTATTGGTCTCCTCTCTCCTAGAGCAAAGAAGTGTGAAGAAAATCATAGTTACTGTTGGGAATTGTAACCAGGGCAGTGAATCCAAATGACCACAAAGACCTCAGCCTTCATGACCTTGAGACCAGAAGAACTAGAAGGTGCCCAGCTACCAATGCCAACCACAGGAAAGGGATTAGAATTAGAGATCCTGGTTAGAGTGGAAGGAAAAATGTGGAACAAAATTCAAAAACACAAAAATGACCAGAATTACTGGTCGGATGGAGATCAGTGGAACCCCCAAAATTATAGCCTTACATTATCCTTCAGGCCTAGAAATGGACTTACTTCTGTGGTTGGCTCTCAACCCAATAGTAGAAAGACAGACCTACATGCAAAACACTTACCTCAAGGAGATGCACCCCTTAGATCAATCAACCATGAGACATCATAAGGGTAGCATTCACATAAAGGGAAAGCTGAACAAAAAGGAATGCATAGATAGCAAGGGCACAGGGCGGGGACAGTCACAGGAGGCGAGGAGAGGAGAGTTTTTTATGGTTGGGAATTGTAATCAGGGCAGTGAACTCAAATGTGCATGAACTGTTGAATATAAAACAAATCTGCTTTATAAATTTGCACCAGAAGCACAATTAAAAAAAAAGAAAAGAAAGAAAGAAAGAAAAGCACAAAGTTAAATTCTCCAACACCCATTGTCATCAAGTGAATTCTGACTCATAGCAACCCCCATTGGGTTTCCAAGGCTGTAAATCTTTACAGAAGTAGACCTCATCTTCCTCCCATGAAGCAGCTGGTAGGTTTGAACTGTCGGCCTTCTGGAAAGCAGCCAAATGCTTTACCCACTATGCCATCAGAACTTCTTAAAGTTAAATTCAGAGCAATATAAAAAGGCTAATCCCTGCCACTAGGTTGGAAGTAAATATTTCCATAGATAAGATTGTGTAAAATCATTCTCACCTTTGCCATGGAATCAGTGACATTATCTTTAGTTCTTAAAGTAGTCCTGGAAAAAATAAAGTAGCCCTGAGAGCAGTTGTGCAGCTTTTGGTAATGATAAGATATAAGATGACTCCCCACAGACCTCCCACTTCACACCATCAATCCACACCTCTACCAGCTTCAGGATCAGACTTACTTCACAAAAACCAAGATAAAAAGCTTGCCAAAATTCTAGTCCCTTTTTGATTGTGAGAAACAAACAGTACATACCTAATAGGCTTTCGTTATCAAAGTAGGAGCACTGAATTAATGTACCACCCTTTCTCTCTGCTCTGCTATCCATGTCCACCATACCCCAAGCCCCTTCTTCTGACCCATATGCTCTTAACACAGAAACAAGTCTTACCTTGCTGGGACCAGGTATATAAATTTTATATGTGCCTACTTGCCCAATTTAAGACCTTCCTGCTTCTGCTAAAAAAAAAAAAAATCAATTTGTTTACAATTTTTTAAAAATTGCATTTCATTATGTTAGGTAACAGGTGGCAAGTAGTAGGTGATGTCACAAGGTATTCCCAACCCACTACCATCAAGTCGATTCAACTCATAGTGACCCTATAGGACAGAATAGAACTGCTCCCTAGGGTTTCCAAGACTGTAAATCTTTACTGAAGCAGACTGCCTCATCTTTCTCCTACGGAGTGCCTGGTGAGTTCAAACCTCCAGTGCTTAAGTTTGTGTGTCAACTTAGCTGGGCCTGATTGAGTGGTTGGGCAGCTGAATGTAGTTATTCCCCATGATGAGATTGGTAATTAACTCCATGGTGGAATCTATTGGAGCAGCTGAACAACTGTTTTGGGTACGTGGTCTGCTTCCCATATATAAGAAACAGCTTTGGGAATGGTCTCTAGCTTATGGCACCCTTGAACCCTGCATGCGGCCATGTCATTGTTTAGCAGCCTGCCATGCTCTGACAACCTTGGGACT
The DNA here is from genome assembly GCF_000298275.1 of Orycteropus afer afer. Classification (NCBI taxonomy): domain Eukaryota; kingdom Metazoa; phylum Chordata; class Mammalia; order Tubulidentata; family Orycteropodidae; genus Orycteropus; species Orycteropus afer. Next base: position 6,658,243 of record NW_006921683.1, read on the forward strand.
TGCAATGGACTTGAATGAATGGCCTGCCATGTGGTTTGGTAACATCGGGACTGTGCCTTTTTACTTGTCAACATTGCCTTGTCAGCCTCAACAGCCAGCAGTTGTCTGAGTGAAAAAAAAAGCCTCTATCTAGTTTCAATGAGGGAGCTCTGGTAGCATAGTACCTAAGGCACTTGACTGCTAACCAGAAGGCTGGCGCTTCAAACCCACCAGCCACTCCTCAGAAGGAAGGTTGGGCAATCTACTTCCATAGTGATACTGCCTTGGCAACCCAAGGAGGGGTCGCTATGAGTCAGGTCCGACTCGATGTCACATAACAACAACAGTAAGAACAGCTTCAGTGGGCCCAGAGAAGGAGGCAGAGCTGAAGCCCAAGGTTGAGGGGCTTTCACCTGCCCCCCAGAGCCTGGCACTTTGAACTCGGACTTAAAGCCTAAAAATGTAAAAGAATAAACTCCTGTTTGTTAAAGCCATCCCATTTGTGGTATATCCTTGTCAGAGTGGCACCAGATAACCAGAACAGAACCACAGACTTTTTGGTTAGCAGCCAAATGCTTTAACCACTATACCACCAGAATTCCTTTCACAAGGTATAACAATGATTAAAAGTAAATAGAGAGATAAATAAAAAGAAAAGAAATACCCACTATTTATTAAGAGAGAATGTTTCTTCCAGGATTCTAAAATAATATTAACATTCTAATGCTCTCCAAACTTTGGCAACATTGACGAGCTAGAATTCTTGAGCTAGGAAAAAAAAAAACAACTCACTGCCATGGAATCAGATTCAACTCATAGTGTCCCCTTCTTGGGTTTCTGAGGTGGTGTCACTACAGAAGTAGATTGCCCAAACTTCCTCAGGGTTTGAACCGCCAGCCTTCTAGTTAGCAGTCAAATGCCACAGGCACTACCCTACCAGAGCTCCCTGAGCCAGAAGGGACCCTTTAAATTATTTCCAGTCAAATTTATTCTCCATGCAAAGATCTCTTCTACCGCGTCCTTGACAACTGACCACCCAGATTATGTGTAATTCCAACATCAAGAAACTCATTCTGACAGCCTCCAAGCTCCCCATCTTTAAGCACCTAAGGCCAGCTGGCAGCTCTTGGAAGTAGGGACCTAGCTGGCTGCTACTGTTCCTGTGGAGCACCTCTGCACGACCAGAGCCATAAAGGAAGATACTCAAATAGACACAATGGCCGAAAATGGTGATAGTGAAAAATCTGTGCTGGAGGCCAAAATCTGTCATCAAATTGAGTATTATTTTGGTGACTCGGAAACCCAAGAAGGGGTCGCTATGAGTAGGGTCCAACTCGATGGCACATAACAACAACAACAACAATTTGCCACAAGACAAATTTTTAAAACTAGATGAAGGCTGGGTACCTCTGGAGCTCTGGTAGCATAGTGCCCGAGGCACTTGACTACTAACCAGAAGGCTGGTGGTTCAAACCCACCAGTGACTCCTTGGAAGGAAGGTTGGGCAATCTACTTCTGTAGTGATACTGCCTTGGAAACCCAAGGAGGGGTCGCTATGAGTCGCTATGACTCGACAGCACATAACAACAACAACAAACTGTCTAACAACAGATTTTAATGAAATAGAGGCATTGAGCAAACAAAGGTAGAACTCATGGAAATAAGTAAAGATAAAACTAAATCAGAAGATCTCCAAGCAAACCCCTCCCTGAAGTGACTAATGAGTATAAAAATGATGTAAAAATTAAAAAAAAAAAAGAACCCAGATCTGTTTATATTAAAGGCTTCCCAACTGATGCAACCCTTGATGACATAAAATATAAAAGAATGGTTAGAAGACAAAAGTCAAGTAGTAAATATTCAGATGAGAAAAACATTGCACAGTGCATTTGAGGAATCAATATTTGTTGTGTTTGATAGCAATGAAATTTCTAAGAAGTTTGTATAGACTTTGGCCAGAAGTGCAAACAAACAGACCTGCTAATACTTTTCAGGGAAGATTATTTTGCAAAAAAGAATGAAGAAAGAAAATAATGTGGAAGCTAAATTATGAGCTAAATAAGAGCAAGAAGAAAAACAGAAGTTAGCAGAAGATGCTGAAACGAAATCTCTAGAAGAAAAGATGGGCAGCTTGCTGAAGTTTTTGGGTGACTTAGATGATCAGAACTGTGAAGAAGGTTTACATATCCTTTTCTCAAATCATGGAGAAATAAAATGGATAGACTTTGTTAGAGATGCAAAAGAGGGAGTAATTCTATTTAAAGAAAAAGCTAAAGAAGTACAGGATAAAGCCAAAGATGCACGTATTGGTAACCTACAATTAAGGAACAAAGAAGTAACATGAAAAGTACTAGAAGGAGATGTGGAAAAGTAGCATTGAAAAAAAATCATGGAATATCAACAACAATCCCTAAATAAATGAAAGTCAAACGGTCACAGATTTAAAGGAAAAGGAAAGGGAAATAAATTTGCCTAGGCTGGGCCTAATAAAGGAAATGCATAGTTTCAGGGCAAGGAAACTTAAATTTGGTAGTGATGAAGAATGTGATGAAAATATTGAAGCTGGACCAGAGAAATGAGAAAGAGAAAAACAGAGAAGAACCTGCATCAAAACAATAGAAAACAGAAAATGGTACAGGAGGCCAGTAGGTTAGTAAACCATTTTTTAATACACTTTATTTAAATTTTAATTTACTTTTGTCATTGGAGATTTTTAAAAAGAAAATTGAAGTAGATCCACTTCAATGTCTACCTGTAAGAAAGACAAATTATTTTGTTGTTTGTCTTTTTGTTTTTAAATAAGGATTATTGTGTTATCAGGTGATTCAAATATCAAAAGGTCCTTCCACTAAATTACCTTTTCAGTATGAGAATATGTTAGTATGAATTTTAATAAAATATATGCTATATAAAAAGAGCAAAAACTTAGGGTTTTTTTTTTTTTCTTTTCATTGTGTCCAAAGCATTCAAGAAAGGATTTGTTACCTTAAGCCACATTATTGGCTGTTTGATTATAAGTCCATCTTATAGTTAAATTATACTTATTTCCTGTCCTTGCTTGCTTTGTTTACTCAGAAAACCCAGTAACAGAAGAAATAGTTACTTAACTGAAAAGCTTTTCATACTGAATGTAGTTAAGCCAGAATAAAGAGACTTACTAATTTCTTTTCATGAACTTTGAATGACTATGACAGGTCATTTGGAAGGAAGGTTGGGCAATCTACTTCCATAGTGATCCTGCCTTGAAAACCCAAGGAGGGGTTGCTATGAGTCAGGTCCAACTTGACAGCACATAACAACAACAAGTGCTTCATATCACATACTATAATACCTTAAGTGAGGTAAGGAATGAGCAATATGACAGGAAGGGAGAAGGGAAATGGCTTGCAGTTTCTTATAAGGACAGCTAATGAGATGGGGTCTGAGACCCATTTGAGGGGATTTCAGCTATTGACCATACAGGTATACTATTAGGACTGTGCTAAGTGCTTCATATCACATACTGTAATACCTTAAGTGAGGTAAGGAATGAGCAATATGACAGGAAGGGAGAAGGGAAATGGCTTGCAGTTTCTTACAAGGACAGCTAAATAAGATGGGGTCTGAGACCCATTTGGGGGAATTGCAGTTACTGACCATACAGGTATACTATTAAGACTGTGCTAAGTGCTTCATATCACATACTGTAATACCTTAAGCAAGATAAGGAATGAGCAATACTGAATGTAATAAGAGTAGACTTGTTAACTAATGATTATGTATCTAGTTACATGTTTAACATAGTGCCACTTCAGGGTCAGTTTACTGTAATGTAAAAACATTTTCCTCTATTGTACTTTTATTTTAGGCTTTTCAAAATTATTTGGATTATAGGTAGCTTCCAGTTATGTTTTTCTCATTTTTATGTTTATGAATATTATCCAATTAACTAATAAAAATGTATCAAATATATATATATGAAATGCATTTCATGAAGCAGTCTATTTAGATTTTTTGTTGTTAGGTGCTATTGTTTCTGACTCATAGAGATCTTATGTACAACAGAATGAAACACTGCTCGGTCTCCTGCCAGCCTCATGATCCCTGCTACACCTGAGCCCATCATTGCAGCCACTGTGTCAATCCATCCTGTTGAGGGCCTTCACCTTTTTTGTTGACCCTCCACTTTACCAAGCATGATATCCTTCTCCAGAGAATGGTCCCTTCTAACAATATGACCAAAGTAGGTAAGATGAAGTCTAGCCATTCTCACTTCCAAGGAGCATTCTGACTGCACTTCTGCCAGGAAAATATGTCAGTTCTTTTAGCAGTCTATGGTACTCTCAATATTCTTCAGCAACACCACAACTCAAAAGCATCAACTCTTTTTTGGTCTTCCTTATTCATTGTCCAGCTCTCACATAGTCTTCAAGGAGACATCTTTGCTCTTCAGCACTTGAAAAAGGTCTTTTGCAGCAGATTTGCCCAAAGCAATACGTCTTTTAATGTCTTGACTACTGTTTCCACTGTAGATTGTAGAACCAAGTAATATGAAGTCTTTGACAACTTCAATCTGTTTTCCATTTATCATGTTGCTGTTTATTGGTTCAGTTGTAAGGATTTTTTTTTCCTTATATTGAGATGCAATCTATACAGCAGACTGTAGTCCTCAATCTTCATCAGTAAGTGCTTCAAGTCGTCCTCACTGTCAGCAAGCAAAGTTGTGTTGTCTGAGTATTGCAGGTTGTTAATGAGTCTTCCTCTAATCCTGATGCCATGTTGTTCTTCATATAGTCCAGCTTCTTTGATTATTTGCTCAGCATACAGATTGAATAAGTATGGTGAAAGGGTACAACCCTGACACACTCTCTTCCTGATTTTAAACCATGCAGTATCCCCTTGATTGGTTTGAACAACAGCCTCCTAGTCTATATACAGGTTCCTCGTGAGTACAATTAATTGTTCTGGAATTCCCATTCTTCTCAATGTTATCCATAATTTATTATAATCCACACAATCAAAAGATTTTGCATAGTCAATAAAACATAAGTAAACACCTTTCTGGTGTTCTTTGCTTTCAGCCAAGATACATCTGACATCAGCTATGATATCCCTCATTCCAAGACTACCCAAGAAATGTTGGGCAGGTGTTGGAGAGCCTGGAGCAGGCTGGGTAAGTGAGCTGGGCATGGCAGGTGGGTATTGAAGCACCTGGGGAGGCAGGCTAAACCTTTGTATTGAGAGAGTTTTAATTTTTTTACACTTTATCCACTGGTTCTATCCTTGCCTTCTAGGGTGTTGCTCTTCAAAGTGGACTATGAGTATCCCTGGGGTTACATAAGCACTGTCCAGAAGGTACTAGAGTGTGATTAGTTTAAGGAAGTCATACTTCAGAACTTCTACTGCCATAGCTTCTCTTTCCCAAAGTTACTTGCTTTCAGAGATAATATCCTTCTTTACAACAGCTTTTTCTTACTGTATATGACATACCTGTCACCCAGCCTGAACCTTATTACAATTTTGCTCCAGTTTGCATAAAGTCCAGACAACATACAAAAGGACAGTTTTAAAATGCTTAGTTCATGAGAGAATGGCCTGTGACAGAAAAGTGAATAGAGTTTCGATAAGAGATTGAGGAGAGTGGTGACTATTTTATCCAGAGAACAAACTCTGGTAAGATTTATGCCTCTATCTATTGATGGATCAATCAATTGATTGATCTACTTGCCTACCTATCTATATAGCTATCTACACATACATCCATCTGTTCATCCATCCATTCAGTCATCTTTTTATGAATTAAAATTCAGACTCGAGGCAGTTGTCATAAGAACATATATTAATACATTTCTTTGAATAGAAAAATGAGGTTAGGTTTTGTACTCACACAGAGTAAATGCAATTTGGCTGATTAGTTTGAAAAAGAGAGCTGGCTTTGCCAATTTGATTATATAGTGTACATTTTCCATAAATGAATGAGAAAATCTGCACTACAAAGTTTTGATAAAATTTTATCTAACAAAGAAAGACAACATAGCATATGCAGGAAATTTCGTCATCTGAGCTATCAAATTTTGATAAGTTTGTTTAGAGGACAAATCAAAAATATGTGAGAGGTATAAAAATTCTTTGAGGTACATGAGCAAAAATCTACAAAGAGCACTGGGTCTAGAAGAAAACAAAATGATAAAGTCTTTAAACCATATTGTTGTTGTTGTTATGTGCCGTCGAGTCGGACCTGACTCATAGCGACCCCTCCTTGGGTTTCCGAGGCAGTATCACTACGGAAGTAGATTGCCCCATCTTCCTTTCGAGGAGTGGCTGGTGGGTTTGAACCGCCAGCCTTCTGGTTAGCAGTCAAGTGCCTTAGCCACTATGCTACCAGAGCTCCCTTAAACCATATTACAGTTCTCTAGATATATTAAGACAACTCTCCTTTCTCCTTTCAACCACTAATTCACTACTTTAAATCTTGTAGATGACCTCAGCCATCCTTCATAAAGTACATCCAAGGACATCACTGAAGTGAGAATTAGCAATCCCAGCAAACCTTAGTTTGGCCCTTCCTAAACTTGAGCTCTCATTTTATTCTAGCCCTCATGATATGCTCAGCATCTTGTTCATCAGACCTCACCAACAGCAAGACAAATAGACAACAAAAGACTATGGCAACATCTACTTCTTCTAATAATTAACAATTGAATAGAATTTCTTTTCCAAACTCTGGCTGGTTTCATATGTCAGGAGATATTGTGTCTGCCTGTAGACACAGCCTATAAGTAGAAAACACCCAAAAATTTGTGAAGAAAAAGAAAGTCTAAGGGAAAATAAATGTGTATTCAACTATGTTAAAGATGAGAAAGTATCAATAAATAAGACTATTGATTGCATAATTAGAGTCCATAGTATTTTATTTTTAAAAAAACTTTTTATTGTGATTTGGATGCAATTCTACAGAGCAGGTTCATTTTCCATTCAACAACTCATATACGTTTTGTTTTATGACACTGGTTATGATCCCCACAATGTAACAGCTTTTTTCCCACTTCTTCCCTGTTGTTAGCCTTCCCCTGCATCCTTCTCTCCTAAGCAATCTTCTCTCCCTAGCTCTGTCCTTGTACAAATGCTGCCCTTATGATTTCCCATGGTCCATTGTTCTGAAAAGTTCATCTCCCTGGTGTAATTGTTTAGCTCATAGTCCTGTCTATTGGTTGGCTGAGAATTAAGCCATGGGAGTAAATCCAATTCCAGGCCCAAAAGGTGATTAGGGGCCACTGTATCAGGGATTTCACCACTCTCTATCTGACCAGTAACCCTGGACTTTTTTATGTTTTTGAATTTTCTTTCACATTTTTTCTCCCACTCTATCCAGGATCTTCAATTTTGATCCCTTTCCAAGTGGCTGACATTAGTAGCCTCTAGTTCTTCTGGTCTCAGGGTTGTGTAGGCTGAGGTTCCCATGATCCATTAGTCCCTTGAGCTAATTGTTTCCATACATGTTTGATTTTCTTCACCCTTCTTTGCTCCAAATAAGGAGACACCAATAGTTGCATCTTAGATGGTCATTCATAAGCTTTTAAGACCCCCATTGCTATTCACCAATGTAGGATCTAGAAAAATGTCTTATGTATTATGTATTGTCTATTATGTACCAACTGAGCTTAATGTGGAGTCCACAGTATTTTAAAGGCATAGTGACATCACATATATATAGTAGTTTATGATTTTGAGGTATTAAGATGTTGCTGTGTTTTTTGCTCCTTTCAATGTATTGTCTTCTCTATCATCACTACCATAACCTGTATCCCAAACCCTGGCAAATCATGCACACAAGAACTATAGATTTCTATAAGCACTGCCTTCAAAGAAGGGCTGCAAAATTAACAGAGTCAGAACCTTAATTTCTGATCTACAAAAGTCATAACTTTCAAAAGTAATAAGCAGGTACCTGAAAGAAAAAATGTGTTTTGGAAATTTTCAAACCTCCCTTTCTACCCAAGAACATCTACCTCTCTGCCCTTGGAAATATCACTCCCACTCCTCTCTGTCTTATTAAGTTTGTTGGAGTATGGTTCCATACTATCATTGACTGGCTTCAACCTTGAGCATACATGGCATGAGTGTTCTCAATCAATACTGTGGCCAATCTTTATAATGATAATGAGAGCCACATTTTCCCAAAAGATTCATAAAGTCCCTTCTACTTCAACCTGATAGACAGTGTTTCACTGATGTCCATAAGGTTTTCACTAGCCAATTCTTTGAGAGGTGTATGGCCTCTTCCTTCTTCCAAGTCTGTCTTAGTTTGCAAGCTCCACTGAAACCTGTCCACCATGTGTAACCCTGCTGGCATTTTGCAACACCAGTGGCATAGCCTCCAGCCTCACAGCAACACTCAAGCCACCACAGGACAACAAACTGACAGACAAGCTCATCTTCCTTAGTTGTTTCTAACTGCTCTGCTCACTTACCCACCTGAGGCTGGCATAGGACAGGGCAGTGATTTGTTCTGCTGTGGGTCACTATGAGTCAGAGATGACTCAATGGCACCTAACTCAACAGCAACTTCAACTTGAAGCCAACTATGTTTGTGTTGTTATTGTTTGTATTTTCCTGATTCAGAAGTCCTTCTCCATTTCAGCTCAACAATTAAAATTTCTGTTTCCTGTCTGATAGAGGCTTCTAGCCTCTTTACAGAGTAGAAGTAATTATACAGAGGGATCCCCCTTCTCAAATAGTCATATTTCTCCTAGTGCAGGTATCCTCAGCTCCAGACACTTCTCCAGATTCACGCTGTTGGCTGAATGTTCAAGGATTCCACTATGAAGTGCAGAACTTTCTGAAAGTTCCCTAATTTTATCTTTATACTGTAAAATATTTAAAACATTGAAACTAGACATAGAATGACCATATTTTTCTCACATATCACACCCACATGAATAAGGCACACATACATATAATTCACATAGTACACATAGGAAACTAACCTTCAAGGAAGTTTCACAGTTTGGAAAAACACATACATGTGCATTATTTGCATAAAAATATGGCAATCTCACTAATAATAAAAGGAAGGTCTCTAGAAGTCTCACTATTCCAAGCACTCTCCATTCATTCTTGAAGCAGTATTTCATGGGTTGGTTATATATCCCCTTCCCTCTCTTTTTTCACTTTTTTCCAAGAGGAGTTTTGAAAAATAGCACAATGGGAATATTAAATTTCTGAGGTCTAGAGTTCCATGCCAACCAACAGGAGAAAGTGAAATAGGTTTAGAATGATTTGGGAGCCTGTAATTTAAACTGAGGACACAGTTGCCCAAAATACCACAAATAGGAGGAGAAAAGCACAGAACAGTTAACTTAGTTAAAAGCGAAGGTGAGTACAACAATACACCTTTGCGTTTACAGTGATTCCTACTTAGAACATGTCTCTCTCAGATATCCATGTGACTTCTTGATAGTGGTAGCCAGGCACTATCTACTTCTGGTGTGGAGCTAGTGGAGGCTATGGTTCATGTGGTCTATTAGTCTTTGGACTAATTGTTTCCTTGAGATTTTGTTTCTCTTCATTATTCTTTGCTCTGGACAGGGAGAGACCAATCGTTGCATCATAGATGGCCGCTTGCAAGCTTTAAAGACCCCAGTCGCTATCTTTGTGGATTGTGTTATGCCAAAAGACCTGGATGTTCCTCAAGACCATGGTGCTAAGCCCCCAAACACAGTGACTCAGTCTCTGAAGGTGTTTGGTTATGGCTAAAACATTTTCATAACTTCGCCCCCTGTATGATTTGCTATATACATGGATATGTTTGCAATTCATACAAATACATATGCAGAAATATCCTCAACCAAACCTGTATATATGCATGGGTGTACACTCAATCACTGTCATATACTTGTTCAGCTTGCATGTCTAGTATGTATCCACTCGTAGGTTATTGTTTGTTGTAACTGTTATTGCAGGATTGTGTTTGTAATAGTATATCTCACTGTTGCCTTTCACTCTTCTGCACTTCTCAGTGTATCCCTTTGCCTTGCTCTTGTTTTGCTGACCTCCTCCTTATTATATATTGCGTTTTACTTCACTCAAGTTACTACATGTCTACCATCTAGATAGTGGTTTACCCTCCCTTTCCCTCTTAACCCTGATAGCCATCAAAGAATATTTCTTTCTATATGTTAACCTTTTCTTGACTTTTTAGAATAGTGATTTCATACAATATTTATCTTTTTGTAATTGACTTATTTCACTCAGCATAATGTCCTCCGGGTTCATCCAAGTTATGAGATGCTTCACAGATTCATCATTATTCTTTAACATTGCCTAGTATTCCATTGTGCATATGTATCATAGTTTGTTTATCCATTCATTCATCTGTTGATGGGCTTAGGCTGTTCCCATACTTTTTCTATTGTGAATGATACTGCAATGAGCATGGGTGTGTATATATCTACTTGTGCCAAGGCTTATTTCTCCAGAATATATACCCAGTAGAAGGATTGTTGGATCATATGGTATCTCTAATTTTAGCTTTTTATGAATCAACATATCATTTTCATAGTGGTTATACTATTTTACATTCCCACTAGCAGTATATAAGGATTTCAATCTCTCTACAACCTCATCAACATTTGTTATTTTCTGCTTTTTTAAAAACTTGCTATTAGTGCCGTTATTCTCAGGGTATGATATCATCTCATTGCAGTTTTGATTTGCATGTCTCTAATGACGAATGATTGAATGCATTTTTTCATGTGTTTGTTCGCCACCTGAATGTCTTCTTTGGTGAAGTGTCTGTTCATGTCCTCTCCCCATTTTCTAATTGGATTGCTTATCTTTTTGATGCTTTTGAGTTGTCGTGCTGGCGGAGAATGCTGAAAGTACCATGGACTGCTAAAAGAACTAACAGATCTGTCCTGGAGGAAGTGCAGCCAGAATGCTCCTTGGAAGCAAGAATGGCCAGACTTCGTCTCACCTATTTTGGTCATGTTGTAAGAAGGGACCATTCCCTGGAGAAGGATGTCATGCTTGGTAGGGTGGAGGGTCGACGAAAGAGGGGGAGGCCTTCAACGAGATGGATTGATACGGTGGCTGCGATGATGGGATCAAGTATAGCAGGGATTGTGGGGCTGGCGCGGGATCGGGCAGTGTTTCGTTCTGCTGTGCATGGGGTCACTATGAGTCGGAAACGACTCGACGGCACTTAACAACAACAACAACAACATCTTTTTGTTCTTGTGGTGTTGAAGTTTCCTATGAATTTTCAAGATAGTCCTTTATCAAATATGTCACTGTCACAATTATTTTCTCAGTCTGCAGATTCTCTTCTTATTCTTGTGGAGAAGTCTTTTGATGTGTGTAAGTGTTTAAATTTTAGAAGGTCCTAGTCATCTAGTTTATCTTTTGTGTGATTTTAGTTATGTTTGATAGACTATGTATGCCATTAATTAGGGCCCCTATTTGTCCCTATTTTTCTTTGATGATGTATATTTTAGGTTTTACATTTAAGTCTTTGATCCATCTTAAGTAATTTTGTATATGGTGTGAAGTATTAACCCTGTTTCACTCATTTTGCAATGAATATCCAGTTTTGCTAGCACTATTTGTTAAAGAGACCATCTCTTCCCTGTTTAATTGGTTTTGGCTATTTTTCAAAGATCAGCTGTCCATAAGTGCATAGATTTACTTCTGGATTCTCAATTCTGTTCCTTTGGTCTATGTGTCTGTAATAGTACCATTACCAGGCTCTTTTGTCTACTGTGGCTGTATAGTAGGTTCCGAGAACAGAAAGTGTGAGGCCTCCTACTTTGTTCTTCTCTAGTAATACTTTGCTAATTTGAGGTCTCTTTATTCTCCATTAAAGCTGGTCATTTGTTTTTTTATCTCTTTAAAGAATGTTGATGGAATCTGGATCTGGATTGCATTATATCTACAGATCACTTTGGGTAGTATTGACATTTTCACAATGTTAAGTCTTCCTATCTATAATCCTGGTATGTACTTCCATCTTTTGGTTTCTTGAAGTAGTGTTTTGTAGTTTTATTTATAAAAGTACTTTATATCTCTGGTTAGGTTTATTCATAGGTATTTTATCTCCTTGGTAGTGACTGTAAATGGTATTCTTTCCTGATTTTCTTTTCAAAGCTCTCTTTGTTAATGTAGAGGAATGCAGCTGATTTTTATACGCTGATCTTGTACCCTGACACTTTGCTGAATCTGTGTATTAGTTTCAGTAGCTTTCTTATTGAGACTCTGGGATTTTCTATGATTAGGATCATATCATTAGCAAACAAGGATTGGTTTTCGTCTCCCTTACCAATTTGTATACCTTGTATTTCCCTTCTTTTCTTATTGCTCTGAACAGGACTTACAATATAATATTAAATAGATGTTGTGATAAAGGCATTCTTTTCTTAATCCCATTCACAAGGGAAGCCATTAGTTTTGTGCTGAGTAAACGCTCTCCAAATTAACTTAGACCTCCTGACAGCAGATGGTGTCTATGCTAAGGTCTGAGACTAAAACTCCACTGCAAATCCAAAGTAACCTGTGAATCAGGGATATATAGCCTGTCATTCTGTAACTCTCTACTCTACCCTGAGAAAATTACTTGGTAAATAATTTCAGAGAACAATGTAATTTTGCTTACTTAAGGGTTTTACTTGCTGCTTAAGAAACTAGACCCAAAACAATTCTCAGAACAGATGCTTACTCAAAATAAATTTTAGGATTATGTATGTCTCCCTGCAGTTATTCAAGAAAGGTCGTTGGATTGTTATGAGAGCAGATGTACCCAATTTAATTGTTACTTTGTAACTTAATTAAAAAACAAAACAAAACAAAACAAAAAAACGGTTTTAGAAGCTACCAGATGTACTATCACCCAATTTTGTAACTATTACCTAAATGTCAATCAGTCACTGAGTTTTGACTGAAATTTCTTGTATTTTTTATGAAAATTCTCTGAATTATCAGAATCATCTGAATCTTGTGATTCCCAATTTGTAAATTGCCTTGCTTCTCAATAAATCTTTTTACTTTTAATTTCAATCAGACTGCAGTTTTGCTCTGCATCAGTGTATATGTCTTTAATCGTTTTGAGAAATTTCCTTTCTATTCCTATTTTGCTGAGAGTTTTTGTCAGGAATGGGTGTTGGATTTTATCAAATGTCTTTTCTGTATTTATTGATATGGTCATGTTATTCTATTCCTTGTTTTATTTATGTGGTGGATTATATTAATTGTTTTTCTCATGGTGAACCATTCTTACATACTTGGTATGAATTCCACTTGGTAATGATGTATTTTTTTTATATGATATATTCTATTGGCTAGCATTTTGTTGAGAATTTTTGCATCTATGTTCATGAATAATATATGTTTATCATTTTCTTTCATATTGGTGTCTTTCTCAGTCTTTGGCATCAGAGTTATGCTTGCTTCATAGAATGAGTTTGGGAGTATTCTATCCTCTATGTTGTGGAATAGTTTGAGTAAAACTGATGTCAGCTCTTCTCTGAATGTTTGGTAGAATTTTCCAGTGAAGCTGCCTGGGCCAGAACTTTGGTGGGAGTGGTTTGTTATTATTATTATTATTATTATTACCTGTTCAATTTCTTTTTTTGTGATGAGTCTATTCAAATTTTCTACTTCAGTCTGTGTTAGTTAGATAGGTAGTATGTTTCTAGAAATTTATCCATTTCTTCTTGGTTTTCAAAGTTGTTGGAATGCAGTTCTTCATATTATTCTGTTATTACCCTTTTTATTTCAATTTGTTGTGCTGTAACTTTGCCCATTTTATTTCTGATTCTTTGTAATGATTAAGGTTGTGTGTCAACTTGGCTGGGCCATGATTCTCAGTAGTTTCAGAGTTATAATGTAGTCATCCACATGATAGGATTTTCTATGAGCAGCCAATCAGTTGAAAGGGAGCTTCCTCAAGGATGTGGTCTGCATTAAATATACATAGATGAACTGGTATAGCTCTCTGGTTTTTTTCTTGTTGTTGTTCAATCTGGATCTTGTATCTGGCTCACCATCATCTGACCTCTGGTTCTTTGGACTTGAAACAGTGACCTGCCATATTGTCTGCAGATCTTGGAACTGTTAACCTTTGCAGCCTGTCATGTTACCTGCCAGGAGCTCTGGTAGCGTAGTGCCTAAGGCACTTGACTGCTAACCAGAAGGCTGGTGGTTTAAACCCACCAGCCACTCCTTGGAAGGAAGTTTGCACAATCTAATTCCATAGTGATACTGACTCAGAAACCCAAGGAGCAGTCGCTATGAGTCAGGTCCAACTCCATGACACATAACACACACACACACACACATACATGTTACCTGCCAATCTTGGGTTCATCAGCCCCTGTGGCTGTGTCAGTCATCAGAAGCCTCCAGTCTAATGTCTAACACATGGACTTAGGACTTGCCACCCTCTACAACTGCATAAGCCATTTCCCTGAGAGCTAAATCTCTCTCTCTCTCTTTAAATATATATAAAGAAAAAAACCCACTGCTGTCGAGTTGATTTTGACTCATAGCGACTCCTCCTTGGCTTTCCCAGGCAGTATCTCTATGGAAGTAAATTGTCCAATCTTCCTTCCAAGGAGTGGCTAGTGGATCTGAACTTCCAGCCTTCTGATTAGCAGTCAAATGCCTTAGGCACTATGCCACCAGAAGCGCGCGCGTGTGTGTGTGTGTGTGTGTGTATTATAAGATTCCACAATGGTTTTACTTTTCTAGAGAAACCAGCTTAAGATATTTATGTTATTTGCATCTTCTCCTTCTTTTGCTTTGTTAAATTTCCCAGTGTTCTGTTGATGTTATGATTTTACTAATCCCTACAAAGACCCAACTTCTAGTCTTGTTGATTCTATTTTTTTTGGGGGGGGGTTCTGTTTCATTAATTTCTTCTCAAATTTTTATTATTTCCTTCCTTATGACTGTAGGCTTTTTTTGTTGTTGTTCCTGTTGCTCTTTTTCTAATTGTTGTAGTTTTTGTGTTAAGGTATTGATTTTGGTTCTTTCTTCTTTTTTGTTGTGTGCATTTATTGCTAAAAATTGACATATGAGCACTATTTACCTGTGTCCCAAAGGTTTTAGTGTGTTGTATTTTCATTCTAGTTGATTCTAGGAATTTTTTTTTTTTTCATTTTTTATTTCTACTAATACCCAGTGGTTTTTAAGCAGGGTGTTATTTGGTTTCATTGTATTTGATTTCTTCCCTTGTTCTTCCAGTTAGTTATTGATTTCTAATCTTATAACGTTGCAATAAAAAAAAATGCTTTGTAATATTTTGATATTTTTAAATTTATTAAGGCCTGCTTTTTGGCCTAACATATAATGCCTTCTGGAGAATGATTCATGTGCACTAGAAAGGAATGTGTACTGTTCTGTTGTTGGATGGTGTTTTCCAAATGCTTATAAAGTCAACTTGGTTGCTTGTGTTGCTTAGGTCTTCCGTGTCTTTGTTGAGGTTCTTTCCACTTGTTCTGTCCTTCACTGAAAGTGTTGTGTTGAATTCTCTTCTTATTATTTTGAGATAGTCTATTTCTCTTTTCAATTCTGTTAACACTTGTTTTATGTATTTTGGGGCTTGTTTCATAGGATGCATTTATTATGGCTATGTTCTCTTGCTGGATTGACCCTTTGATTATTATATAACATGCCCTTTCTGGTCACTTATAATTGTTTTTGTATAAAAGTCTATTTTATCAGAAATTTATATTGCCACTCCTACTCTTTTATGGTTGCCATTTCCTTGATTTTTAGCTCCAACTATTAAGGGCCATAATCTTAGAGGTTCCATCAGGATATATCAGACCAGTGAACTTGATTTTTTTTTTTTTCTTTTTTTGTAAATTTGAATTTTGTTACACTTTGTTCTCCTACTCTATTCAGGATCTCCTAAATAGATCCCACTCCAAGGGTTGACAGTGGTATCCAGGCAACAATCTAGTTCTTCTGGTCTCATAGTCATATAGGCTGAGAATCGCATGGTTTACAAGTCCCTTGTACTAATTGTTTCCCTCATTCTTCATTGTTCTGGATGAGGAGAAACCCATGGTGGCATCTAGATGGCCACTTGCAAGCTTTTAAGATACCAGTCACTACTTGCCAGAGTAGGATGTGGAACAATGTTTATGTGTAGTATGTTATGCCAACTGAGCTCGATGTCCCCTGCGACCATTGTCCCAAGCCCACAGGTCCAACTACTTGCTCTTTCTGGGTAGCTGGCTGTGGTCAAGAAGTGACTATAATCTTGTCCCTTGTCAGCTCTACTGTATACCTGGAAATTCATACAGAGCATACAAATACACTTGTAGAAACACTGTCAGCCTTATACATGATCATGGGTACACTAGCTTGGATGATTTTTAGCTCCACATATTTTTCTGTGTTGAGTTTGTTTTGTTTATGGATTTTTTTTTTTTAATTTCCTTCATTGCTGTCAATTTTGTGTTTATTTGGTCTTTATGATTTTTTGTAAATTTAATGAGAAGGTTTATTTATTTTCTTTGTGCTACCTTATAATTCCATATTTGTACCCATTCCAAATAAAAGTGGTCCCACACAATGTGGAAATTATAGAACAATATCATTAATATCGCACACAAGTAAGATCTTACTAAAGATAATTCAAAAATGTTTGCAGCAGTATATTGACAGAGAACATCCAGAGGTGCAAGCCGGATTCAGAAGAGGACGTGGAACAAGGGATATCATAGCTGTTGTCA